>NC_064289.1:37234573-37279573 GCF_019186545.1 Solanum stenotomum | reverse complement strand
TCATTTTTCAAATTTTCAATTTCATTTTTCAAATCATCAAAAGAAGAATCTCTCGTAGAAATAATTTGTTTATTGAGTCTGTTATTAATTTCAGACAAAGAATAAGGTGCAGTATATTCAAATTCAAAATTATTCTTTTGTTTTACTGAATTTTTTGAAAAACTTGAACTAGCAGTATTACTAACAGCTAATTGAATAATTTTTTCACGAAGATTGTTATCGGTAACTTCTTTCAAAAGTTCTATCACATTATCAGAAGTAATAGTATTCAAATTCAAATCTTAAAATTGAGATTGTAATTTATAAACTCATCATTTTCACAAGAGGAGATATCACCATGACAATTATTGCAACCATTCATATCAACATGCTGATTATTATCAGATAAATCAGGCAAATCAATATCTTCTTCAGAACCTGAATCAGAATCATAATCGGACTCAGAACCATAAGTGTATAAGAAACTATAAACCTTATCATGAATTTCTTCATCTAACTCTAAAGCCTTCAGCTTTTCTTGCTTACAATTGTGTGCTATATGCCAGAAATTGCCACACCTATAACACTTAATCTTGGCGAGCTTACGTTTAGACCAATTCTTGGTAAATCTATTAGACTTACGAAAGGCTCTTCTTCCATCTCACTCTTCCTTAGATCTATATCTAGACCTCTTCTATCTATAAGGTTTATTAGAGTCTCTAGAATCCCTATGCTTCTTCTTCTTGCTATTAGCCGCAACATCAGGTGAACCGAACCAGGTACAAAAGAGTCCTAGCTAAGATCTTTCCTTGATGTTTTCAATCTTAAGCTGTTTGGAGAGCTTTAATTCATTGCACAAGTTTATACCTTCTTGAGTACAAACTCCTATCAACTTACCATAAGTATAATCTTTATACTAAATTTCTCCACGTTCATTTCTCAGAATCTTTTTAACCCTCTAGGAAAATAAAGGGGGAAGCCCATCAATAAATTTAGTTTTGCAATGCTCATAACTATTTTCGGGTAGTTTCATCACCCTAATCATATAAGTATCTTTATACCATCGAAATTATCCCAAGGTTCTACAACGTAGACTAGTTAACACGGTACGAATAGTCTCATACTGATTGGTAAATCTACAATTAAAATGTTCTAGAATGGTTAAGACTAGGGTATAAACAACGTTTTTTTCTATTTTCAATAAGAGCCATGCCCAAGTTGTCAACACCTTCACCACTAGAAGTAGTATTAATCATAGCAACCTTTTGCTCAAGGTTCATATAATTATCACACCAACCTCTGAGTTGGCCGCTAAAACCTGCAATAATCATTTTACAAATATTTCTATTTGTATTTTTAACATTTTTACAGATAGTTGCATACATAAGCATTTATGAACAATCACACCATCAAGATTCCATTCATAAATTTCAGACCCACTATAAGAGGTATTAGTCTGATTCCAGTCTCGTTCCTCTATAATCACATCTTGAGGAGTTGTTGAAGAATAATAATAAGTTTGCATGTTGTGTTTATAATCAAATTTAGTATTACCACTATTTTTATTGGTATAACTGCGAAGTTTATTAAATTATAAAGAAACATGATTTTTAAAATCAAAAGTAATTAGTTTCTACTAAAATAGTTTGATCAGATGTATGATCTAACTTACATCTTGGATTTCACGTAGAAAGCAATTTAAAATAAATCCTATAAGATAAGCAAATCAATTCAGATCCAGGTGCATAATTATAACCATGTGTTTTAACATTTCAAGTCAAAGAATCATGAATATTAGCATCAGTTAAAGATAACTGTAAATTCGGCTGAGTATTAAAATAAACTGCACCATATACCACAGTAGATTCAATCGATCACATCAAAGAATGTCTAAAATTCAAATTTCTAGCATCACGCAAAGCAACTAAAAATGTCTCATGTAACCCTTTAAGAGTTAAAGGTTGAAAATCAATTTGAACCATGCCAATATGCAAGAAATTATACTAAAGTTTATATAACTTGATATCACGTTTATTTTAACAAACAAATAGTCTGTTCTAACGAATTTAACGCCAAAGATTGTTCAGTAGTTTTAATCAACTGTTTATGAGAAATTTTATCAAACCAACCATAATCATAAACGGTTTTAGTATCAATTTTTGGAATAGTCCATTTGTTTAACATATCAAGGTTTTGAGGTATATCTACCTCCTTTAATCTAGTATTTTAAGTACTCATTTCTCCTAGATCCATGATCAAGAGAGAGCATATCTATGTCGAATACTTAACATCAATCTCATATTTACCATGAAAGTTCCTACGCTCTGATACCAACTTGCAGGATCTCAGAAGACCAACAGTAATCTGCGCGATAATCTTCAATCTACCTCGCTAACATACGAATTCAAGGAATAAATCCAAATAAAAAAATATATAAATTTTTATATAGTTTTATGGCTGTATGGAAGGATCTAATTCGTTTACCCAAGCAAAGGGTCTGTCAAGATTCAATAGGTATTGTTACTGAGCCCATGTGTCTAGCAGATTAGATCATTCCATACAACCATAAAATTATGCAAAAATTTATATATATTACGATAAAGTCTAGATATTTCATGGTAGATATAAACGCTAAGTTAGTTATCCAACGTAGATATGATTCTTTAGCCAGACATAGTCACGGCTCAAATCTGAGAAATAATACTAAAAAGAATTAAAGAGAAATAAAATAGTACATTGAAAGGGTGACTGACTTCAACGCCTAGAAGAGAACTATACACTTTATTAACTCCGGTAAGTATCCGACGAACTTCAAACATTACAAAAGAAAGCTTTACAAGAGAGAGCTTTAAAGAGAGAGAGAGGGGGTGTTTTCGAACCTGCCTCTCCTAAACTACAGCTAAACTTATTTATAGAATGAAAAAAGAATATTGTACAGTAATGGTGGGTCCCTTATCAGTGGGTCCCGTATGTACAGTAATAGTGTATCTACTATTGATAGTTACTTTTACTGTTAGAGATAAACTTCACAGTTTGCCTTTTTTCTTTAGTTCTCGAAGGAAATTATCCGCCATTTTCAGTGTATCTTCTGAAGTGGGTTTTTCTGACTCAGTAGGTTGAGCCTTAGGAATATCTTCCGCAACATCATAGCTCGTCTCACTTCTCATAGAAGTGTCTAATTTTTCATATTGATTAATATTGAGGAGTAGATTCCTCCTGACTTCGTTCAGATAATTATTAATCATTCTTTTTTATTTTCATCTTGAATGGAAATTTTTTTGACAATATGCCTTACTGAGCTATCAACGATTATCCCTTCGTGAGGAGAAATACAATATTCTTGGATCTTTTTTGCAATAAGATCCAACAGTTCTTGTCTGTATAGAGATTTTGTCTTGGGATCTTTTTTCATCAATTTGTCCCAAAAGTTATTAGAAAAGGATCCATATAAACAAGGAATTTGTTGCTCGGTGAATCCCACTTCCGGGGTCCATTTATGAAATCATGGGATAGAGAATTCAATGAAACATTAAATTTGTTCAATTTTTTTAATATAACAAATATGATCCGCGTGGTATAACTCATTATGCTCTGGTGAAACCTTAACCCATTCTTTATATAATTTAAGAAATGGATCAGGCAAAATCTTTATTGTTGGACCGTTGTATGACCACCAGTTCAAGAACCAATTAGGGATTGATTCCGCAAATATCTTTGCACATATTTTAATCAACAAAGTATGCTTATGCCTTTCGTTATTGTAGTAGAGGACCTTATCAAAAGCATTAATATAGTCCCAATAGGTAGAATTGATAGGAACCTTATTTAGGCTGAACTGCCTCTCTTTTATTGCAAAAATACCCAAATCTTCAATAGATATAATCTTCTTAATTATCATCGCTGGTGTTATACCCTAAGAAGTGCTGAAATTCAACACTACCAATATTTATCAAAATGGTCTCAAAATAAGATCGAATTTTGTATGACTCACCCGAGAAATATTACCCGTTAATCAAGTATCGCTAGAATATCTTCCAGGGTTCTACTTTTATCTGGATTTTAGAGTTTTCTAAAAGAAATATCATTTCTTTCTTTCATACCTTTTCAAAAGATTTTATATCATCAATATCTTCTTTAGCTATAGAGACAAAAGTATCACTTTGCTTCTGAGAAAATACTCCTGCAGTTCGGAGTATAATAGTATATTTTTTGGAATATCTTCCAGATGTACTGACGAAGACGCCACAATTTTAGTTATTTTGTAGTTTAAGTTTTATCGAACTCAATAATAATCTTTTGCCAAGCAGGGTTAGAAGGAGTTAAACAAGGTAAAGATTGAACAGGAAGTTTAATATTCTTTACTAAAGCTGTATGTTTATCAGTCCATGGAGATTTATGATCCTTTTTATGTCTGCCGTATAAAGGGGCCAAATCACGAGATAGTTTTTTGTAAAAAGGGGATATGTAATTTAAACTTCCCAAAAATCTTTGTAACTGAGTCCTGTCGGTAATAACATCAGGAAATTTTGAAGTAAAGTCGATAGATCTTTTCATCGGGGTGAATTTTATGATGTCCAAAAAAGTGAAGATTAGTTTGAAATAAACTCATTTTAGGTTTAGAAATCACCAAACCATTTTGTATAACAATTTTCTTGAAGATGTCTAGATGCTTGATATGCATTTCTAGAGTTTTTGAATATACCAAAATATCATCAATATAAACAATAATAAAATCCAAGTAAGGGTTGAAAATATCTTTCATGATTTTCTGAATTTCAGAAGGGGCATTTTTCAAGCCAAATGGCATCACATTCCATTCGTTTTGTCCAAACGGGACATTAAAAATAGTTCTATAAGCATGCTTTTTAAATACTTCGATCTGCCAATATCTTGATTTTAAATCAGATTTTGAAAATATATTGTCATCATATAATCTAGACAACAAATCCTTTTTGTTAGGAATAGGATACCTAAATCCACTTTAAATATTTATTTAATGGTTTATAATTGATAACCAACCTGGGACACCTCGTTCCCTTTCTGCAGCATTGTTAACATAAAAAGTTGTAAAAGACCAAGGTGATTTTGAGGGCTTTATCAAACCCTTTTGCAAAAAACTATCAATTTCCTTTTTGCAGAATTCTACCAATTCAGTGTTCATCTGGTAAGGGCGAGATTTGGTGGAAATATCATTCTCAGAGAAATCATCTTCATATGAAAGTGTAACGATATGCTTTTTTCGATTCCAAATGGCACTAGGATGATCAGTACAAATATCAATAGTAATTTGTTCGGAAATTAATTAATTTTTTCCTGTACTTTGGTGGATTTCAAAGTACCAAATATATTCATACTGAACAATTCAAGTAGCAAAGAATCAACATGATTTTGCTTCATATTAAATAAAGCATTAATATCACGAGAAATCGGGTCAGTGACAAAAGTATAACTAATATTCCTGTCTTCATAAGTGGCAGAAAAACCTTTAGCATTTATGCTAGTAAATAGATACATAGCATTTATAAAAGGGGTTCCAAGTATAATTGGAGGGAACTGATTTTTAACCAAGAAAAAGAAATGTGGAATGCAAACTTTATTTTGGCAATGCGAGTATTAGGAAATTTATACTTTATATGTAAAGCATGTCCAGAAGCAGATTTAACCATGTGAGTTTTTTTTCAAAATATATAGTCTGTAGAAGACCTTCCTGAATGCAACTAACACCAGCTCCGCTATCAATCATAGCAATATCAATTATTGAAAAGATATTATCAATCAATATGGTATATTTAACGTACAATTTATTAGCAGTAACAATTTGCATCATTCCTAAAAATATACCTGTCTAGGATCAAGATTAACAGGTTTTGCAAGAGTATTTTCTTCAGCAACATTTTTACATTTGTTATCACCAGTTTCTATTTGAGTAATATGATGATCACAAATCATTTGATTTTGTTTAATAGATTTAATCTCATTTTTCAAATTTTCAATTTCATTTTTCAGGCCATCAAAAGAAGAATTTTTCGTAGAAATAATTAGTCTATTGAGTTTGTTATTAATTTCAGACAAAGAATAAGGTGCAGTATATTCAAATTCAAAATCATTCTTTTGTTTTTCTAAATTTTTTGAAAAACTTGAACTAGCAGTAATACTAATAGCTAATTAAATAAATTTTTCACCAAGATTGTCATCTTTAATCCACCTTGCTAACATCCGAATTCAAGGACTAAATCCAAATCGAAATATATATAAATTTTTATATAGTTTATGGCTGTATGGAAAGATCTTATCCTTTTACCCAACCAAAGGGTCTGTCAAGATTCAATACGTATTGTTATTGAGCCTATGTGTCTAGCGGTTCTAACTGGGTATAGGCACCCTCTTTCAACTCATTATAGGGCTTAGAACCACAACTGGCAAGACGGAGTCACTAAGACAAAGCCAATAACGTGTTTTATCGAAATTGACTGTACTACTATCTCAGAACCAAGTCAAGAAACCATATTAAAATTTACTTATATGTAGATAAAGTCTAGATCTTTCATGGTAGAAATAAATGGGAAGTTAGCTATCCAACATAGATATGATTCTTTAGCCGGACATAGTCGCGGCTCAGATATGAGAAACATTACTAAAAAGATTTAAATAGAAATAAAATAGTACCTTGGAAGGATGGCCGACTCCAAGGCCTAGAAGAGAACTATAAACTTTATTAACTCCGGTAAGTATCCGACGAACTTTAAACTTTGCAAAATAGAGCTTTACAAGAGAGAGCTTTAAAGAGAGAGAGAGAGAAAGGGTTTTCGAACCTGCCTCTCCTAAAAAAAAATAAATTTATTTATAGAATGAAAAAATAATATTTTACAGTAATGGTGGGTCCCTTATCAATGGGTTTCGTATGTACAGTAACAGTGTTTCTATTGTTGATCAACAGTGTATCTACTATTGATAGTGATTTTTACTGTTAGAGATAAACTTCAAAACTTGTCTTTTTTCTTTAGTTCTCGGAGGAAATCTTTCACCTTTTTCAGCGTATCTTCTGAAGTGGGTTTTTCTGACTCAGCAGGTTGAGCCTCTAGAATATCTTTCGCAACATCATCACTGATCTGACTTCTAATAGAAGTGTCTAATTTTTCATATGATTAATATTGAAGACTAGATTCCTTCGGACATCGTACAAATAATTATTTATCATTTCTTCTTTATTTTCATCTTGAATGGAAACTTTTCTGGTAATATGCCTTACTGATCTATCAACGATTATCCCATTGTGAGGAGAAATAAAATATTCTTGGATATTTGATGCAATAAGATCCAACAGTTCTTGTCCATTTAGAGACTTTGTCATGGGATCGTTTTTCATCAATTTGTCCCAAAAGTTATTATAAAAGGTTCTATATAAATAAGGAATTTGCTCCTCGGTGTATCCTACTTCCGAGGTTCTTTGATGAATCAATGGGATAGAGAATTCAATGAAAAAATAAATTTGTTCAATTTTTTCAATATAACAAATATGATCCGCGTGGTAGAACTCGTTAAGATCTGGTGAAACCTTAACCCACCTTTATAGAATTTAAGAAATGAATCTGGAAAAATCTTTATCGTTGGACCGTGGTTTGACCACCAGTTCAAGAACCAATTAGTGATTGATTCTGCAAATATCTTTGCACAAATTTTAATAAACCATGTATGCTTATGCCTCTCGTTACTGTAGTAGAAGACCTTATCAAAAGCATTAATATAGTTCCAATAGGTAGAGTTCATAGGGACCTTATATAGGCTAATCTGCCTCTCTTTTATTGTAGAAACTCCCCTATCTTCAATAGATATAATCTGGTTAATAATCATCTTGGAAAAGTTATAAACATTCTCGGTGGTGTCATACCCTGAGAAGTGCTGAAATTTAACACTACCAGTATTTATCAAAATGGTCTCATAATAAGACCGGGTTTTGTATGACTCATCCGGGAAATAAAATTTGTTAATTAAGTATCGCAGAAATATCTTCCTGGGTTCTTCTTTTCTCTAAATTTCAGAGTTTTCTAAAAGAAATATCATTTCTTTCATTAATACCTTTTCAAAAGATTTTATATCATCAATATCTTCTTTAGCTGTAGAGACAAAAGTATCACTTTGCTTCTAAGACAAATAATCACGTAGTTGGGAGTATAATAGGCTATTTTCTGGAATATCTTCCAGATGTACTGACGAAGACGCCACACTTTGAGTTATTTTGGAGTTTAAGTTTATCAAACTCATTCCACCTCTTTGCAGAATTGGGGAGTTAGAAGAGGATCCGTATGACGATCCTGATGATGATCTTGGGGATGATCTTCCCCTTCCGTGTGGGTTATTACCCCTGCCTCGACCTTTGGTTATCCAAGGAGGGTCCATCCTACACATAAAACACTTTGTTTTATTCGGAGTAATATTCTCCATTATCAGTCAGATAATCGTCTAAGTAATATTCTAGAAGAATATGAGAGAAATCTTCTCTTAATATGTCATCAATAACTCTTTTAAGAATAAGATCTTTTAGATCTCTAGATAAGGAAAGAGCCCGAAGTATAGTAACAAGGGTGGGTTTCATTATCCAAGAATGTTTGAAACAACATTTTATTGAATGTATTCATGGGATAATAATTCCGGTAATGAGTTATCAACTGCCTTTTTTTTTATTGCATTTCAAAGTCAAAAGGAGCTAGTTGGGCCTGCCACGTAGCGAATATCAACTTAGAATCATGATGTTTAAAATCTTTATCGAACAAATACATCACGGATTAAGCATCAGTTTTTATCAAAAACTTTTGATTGTTTAAATGGTCCTGAAATTTTAACATGCCTTTAACGATGGTTTGCATTTCTTGAGCCACCGTAGCGTATTTCTTCTAGGTTTCGCTATATTTCCTAGAATGAAATCTGATCAAATATTCATTTTTGTCAATGTGATTAATTTGTTTCCAAATCCCGCCATAACCGATGTTAGACGCATCTGTCTCAATAATCTTTTCCCAAGAAGGGTTAGCAAGAGTTGACCAATGTAAAGATTGAACACGAAGTTTAATATTCTTTACCAAACTTGTATGCTTATCAGTCCAGAGAGATTTATGACACTTTTTAAGCCTGCCATATAAAGGGGCCAAATCACGAGATAACTTTTTTCTAAAAAGGGGATAGATAATTGAAACTTCCCAAAAATCTTCGTAACTGAGTCTTGTCGGTAATGACATTAGGAAATTTTGAAGCAAAGTCGATAGATCTTTGAATCGGAGTGACTTACCCATGAAAAATATGATATCCAAGAAAGCAAACATTAGTTTGAAATAAACCCATTTTAGGTTTAGAAATCACCAAACAATTTTGTATAACAATTTACTTGAAGATATCTAGATGCTTGATATGCATTTCAAAAGTTTTTGAATATACCAACATATCATCAATATAAACAATAATAGAATCCAACTAAGTGTTGAAAATATCATTCATGATTTTTTGAAATTCAAAAGGAGCATGTTTCAAGATAAATGGCATCACATTCCATTCGTATTGTCCAAACGGGACATTAAAAGCAGTTCTATAAGAATGCTATTTAAATATTTGGATCTGCCAATATCCTGATTTTGAATCAAATTTTGAAAATATATTGGCATCATATAATTTGGACAACAAATCCTTTTTGTTAGGAATATGATACCTAATTCATTTTAAATATTTATTTAAAGGTTTATAAGTGATAACCAACCTGGAGACACCTCATTCCCTTTCAGCAGCATTGTTAACATAAAATGTCGTACAAGACCAAGGTGATTTTTAGGGCTTTATCAAACCCTTTTGCCAAAAACTATCAATGTCCATTTTGCAGAATTCTACCAATTCGGTGTTCATCTAGCAAGGATGAGATTTGGTCAGAATATTATTCTCAGAGAAATCATCTTCATATGGAAGAGTAACGATATGTTTTTTTTTATTCCAAAAAGCACTAGGATGATCAACAAAAATATCAATAGCAATTTGTTTGGATATTAATTTATTTTTTTCCTGTACTTTGGTGGATTTAAAAGTATAAAATATATTCATACTGAACAATTCAAGTTGCAAAGAATCAACATGCTTTTGCTTCATATTAATTAAAGCGTTAATATCACGAGAAATCGGGTCAATGATAAAAGTATAACTAATATTCATGTCTTCATAAGTGGCAGAAAAAACTTAAGCATTTATACTAGTAAAAGGATAAATAGCATTTATAAAAGGGGTTCCAATTATAATTGGAGGGAACTGATTTTTAACCAAGAAAAAGAAATGCGGAATGCAAACTTTATTTTGGCAAATGCGATTATTAGGAAATTTATACTTTATATATAAAGAATGTGCAAAAGCGGATTTAACCATGTGAGTTTTTTTTTCAAAATATTTAGTCGGTAGAAGACCTTCCTCAATGCCTCTAACATCAGCTCCGCTATTAATCATAGCAATATCAGTTATCGAAAAGCTTTTATTAATCAATATGGTACATTTAACATACCATTTATAAGCAGTAACAATTTGCATCTTTCCTAAAAACATACCTTGTCTAGGATCAATATTAACAGGCTTTGCAACAGTATTTCTTCAGCAACATTTTTACCTTTGTTATTACCAGTTTCTATCTGAGTAACACCATGATCGCAAATTATTTGATTTTGTTTAATAGATTTTATCTTATTTTTCAAATTGTGAATTTTAGTTTTCAAATTTTCAATTTCATTTTTTAAACCATCAAAAGAAGAATCTCTCGTAGAAATAATTGGTTTATTGAGTTTGTTATTAATTTCACACAAAGAATAAGGTGCAGTTAATTCAAATTCAAAATCATTCTTTCATTTTTCTGAATTTTTTGAAAAACTTGAACTAGCAATATTACTAGCAGCTAATTGAATAATTTTGTCACCAAGATAGTCATCTTCAATCTAGCTTACTAATATCCGAATTCAAGGAATAAATCTGAATCGAAAGATATATAAATTTTTAGATAGTTTTATGGTTATGGAAGGATCTAATCCTTTTACCCAAGCAAAGGGTCTGTCAAGATTCAATACATATTGTTATTGAGCCCATATGTCTAGCAGTTCCAACCCGATATAGGCACACTTTTTCAACTCATTAACGGGCTTAGAACCACGGCTGGGTAGACGGAGTCACTAAAACAAACCCAATAACATGTTGCATCGAAATTGATTGTACCACTATCTTGGAACCAAGTCAAGAAACCATATTAAAATTCATTTATATTTAGATAAAGTCTAGATCTTTCATGGTAGGTATAAAAGTGAAGTTAGCTATCCGACATAGATATGATTATTTAGCCGGACATAGTGACGGCTCAGATCTGAGAAATAATACAAAAAAGATTTAAACAGAATTAAAATAGTACCTTGAAAGGGTGGCCGAATCCAAGGCATAGAAGAGAACTATACACTTTATTAACTCCGGAAAGTATTCGGCGAACTTCAACCTTTGAAAAAGAGAGCTTTACAAGAGAGAGAGGGTTTTCAAACTGGCCTCACCTAAACTAAAACAAAACTTATTTATAGAACGGAAAAAGAATATTATACAGTAATGGTGGGTCCCTTATCAATGGGTCCCGTATGTACAGTAACAGTGTTTCTACTGTTGATCAACAATGTGTATCTACTATTGATAATGACGTTTATTGTTAGAGATAAACTTCATTGCTTGTCTTTTTTCTTTAGTTCTCAGAGGGAATCTTCTGCCTTTTTCAGTGTATCTTCTGACGTGGGTTTTTCTAACTCATCAGGTTGAGCCTCTAGAATATCTTCCGCAACATCATCACTCGTCTCACTTCTCATAGAAGTGTCTGATTTTTCATATTGACTAATATTGAGGAGTAGATTCCTCCTGACTTCGTTGAGATAATTATTAATCATTTCTTCTTTATTTCCATCTTGAATGGAAATTTTTCTGGCAATATGCCTTATTGAGCTATTAGCGATTATCCCTTTGTGAGGAGAAATACAATATTCTTAGATCTTTGTTGCAACAAGATCCAGCAGTTCTTGTCCGGATAGAGACTTTGTCTTGGGATCTTTTTGCATCAATCTGTCCCAAAAGTTATTATAAAAGGTTCTATATAAACAAGGAATTTGCTCGGTGAATCCCACTTTCGGGGTCCTTTTATGAATTCATGGGATAGAGAATTCAATGACAAAATAAATTTGTTAAATTTTTTCAATATAACAAATATGATCCGTCTGGTATAACTTGTTAAGATCTGGCGAAACCTTAACCCATTCTTTATACAATTTAAGAAATGGATCAACAAAATCTTTGTCGTTGGACCGTGGTATCACCACCAGTTCAAGAACCAATTAGGGATTGATTCCGCAAATATCTTTGCACAAATTTTAATAAACCAAGTGTGCTTATGCCTTTCGTTATTGTAGTAGAGGACCTTATCAAAAGCATTAATATAGTCCCAATAGGTGAAATTCCTAGGGACCTTATTTAGGCTGATTTGCCTCTCTTTTATTGTAGAAATACCCCAATCTTCAATAGATATAATCTTCTTAATAATCATCTTGGAGAAGTTATAAACATTCTCGCTGGTGTTATACCCTCAGAAGTGCTGAAATTCAACACT
Organism: Solanum stenotomum; assembly: GCF_019186545.1. NCBI lineage: Eukaryota > Viridiplantae > Streptophyta > Magnoliopsida > Solanales > Solanaceae > Solanum > Solanum stenotomum. The sequence goes on along the minus strand of NC_064289.1, from coordinate 37,266,951 downwards.
ACCAGTATTTATTGAAATGGTCTCATAATAAGATTGGGTTTTGTATGACTCACCCGGGAAATATAACCCGTTAATCAAGTATCACTGGAATTTCTTCCAGGGTTCTTCTTTTCTCTGGATTTCAGAGTTTTCTAAAAGATATATCATTTCTTTCTTTGATACCTTTTCAAAATATTTGATATCACCAATATCTTTTTTAGCTATAGAGGGAAAAGTATCACTTTGCTTCTTAGACAAATACTGCCGTAGTTGGGCGTATAATAGGCTATTTTATGGGATATCTTCTGGATGTACTAACGAAGACACAACACTTTGAGTTATTTTGGAGTTTAAGTTTATCAAACTCATTTCTCCTCTTTGCAGAATTGGGGTGTTAGAAGAGGATACGTATGACGATTTTGATGATGATCCTGGGGATGATCTTCCCCTTCCGCGTGGGTTACTACCCCTGCCTCGACCCTTGGTTACTCAAGGAGGGACCATCCTGCACATAAAACACTTTGTTTTATTCGGAGTAATATTCTCCATAATCAGTCAGATAATCGTCTGATCAATATTCTAGTAGAATATGAGAGAAATCTTATCTTAATATGCCATCAATAACTCTTTTAAGTATAAGATGTTTCAGATCTCTAGGTATGGAAAGAGCCCGAAATATAGTAACAAGGGTTTCATTATCCAAGAAAGTTTGGAACAACATTTTATTGAATGTATTCACAGGATAAGAAATCCGGTAATGAGTTATCAAATCCCTTTTTATATTGGATTTCAAAGTCAAAAGGAGCTAGCTGGGCCTGCGACCTAGCAAATATCAACTTAGAAGCAACATGTTTAAAATCTTTATCAAACATATACTTCACGGATTGAGCATCAGTTTTTATCAAAAAACTTTTCATTGTATAAATCATCCTGAAATGTTAACACGCATTTAATGATAGTTAGCAATTCATGAGCCATTGTAGCATATTTCTTCTGGGATCCGTCAAGTTGGTATCAGATCCTAGGAACTTTCATGGTAAATATGATATTGATGTTAAGTATTCGACTTAGATATGCTCTCTCTTGATCATGGCTCTAGGAAAAATGAGTACTAAAAGTACTAGATTGGAAGAGGTAGATATACTTCAAAACCTTGATTTGGTAAACAAATGGACCATTCCAAAAATTGATATTAAAACCTTTATGATTATGGTTGGTTTGATAAAATTTCTCATAAACAGTTGATTAAAACTATCGATCAATGTTTGGCGTTAAATCCGTCAGAATAGACTATTCGTTTGTTAAATAAACGCGATATCGACTTATGTAAACTTCAGTATAATTTCTTGCATATTGGCATGGTTCAAATTGCTTTTAAACCTTTAACTCTTAAAGGATTACCTACGACATTTTTAGCTGCTCTACGTGATGCTAGAAATTTTAATTTTAGATAATCTTTGGCGGGATTGATTGAATCTACTGTGGCATATGGTCCAGTTTATTTTAATACTCAGCCAAATTTAGAGTTAACATTAACTGGTGCTAAGATTCTTGATGCTTTGACTTTAAATGTTAAAACACATGGTGATAATTATGCTCCTGGATCTGAATTGATTTGCTTATCTTATAGGATTCATTTTAAATTGCTTTCTACGTTAAATCCAAGATGTAAGTTATATGATACATCTGATCAAACTATTTTAGTAGAAACTAATTTTGTTGAATCTAAGGTTACTAATAGAAGACCTATAAAATGGGAAGATGTTAATTTTCCAACTACTTGGACTCTAAATTTGGTTATTTCTTCTAGTGAGATAGCCAATGCAGTCACTAATTTTGAGTATTCTATATTACTCAAAATCTTTATGGCAGGATTTGCATGCAATTTAATGATATTCCTTATAGTAGACATTCATTTTGATAGAAGATTGCTTGTTATTCATTATATTTCCCTATTGATCCTGTGTACGGTTCGGCTCATAACGGTGCTGCTTCTTTACATAGTATACCTTCAACTATTTTTGCGGATCAAAGTAAGCGTCTTGTTAATAAAATAAAAATTGATCCTCGTTTGAATATTGTTCAAGCAAATGATATATTTTCTGATATTTCTGATAAGGATATTCCTTCAGCATCTAAGATGGATTTTAATCCTAATGATACTTGATGATTAATGTACACCAAATAGACTTTAGTCCAGGTTCACTGGCACAAAAATACATTCAAAATGAATTTTTAAGTGATAAATGGAACCAGTTTAAAACATGGTTTTTTGACTCTTATAGTGCTGATGATTTAAATAATATTTCTCAAGAGTTTTATGAAACTTGTGCTTTACATAATCAAATTATGTATTTTGTACCTTGGTTTATAACCACTTATCTACCATTATTCATCAACGTTCTTGAACGATCTTATAAAGATGAATGTGGTAATATTATTAAGGTTGTGTATCCACCTCACTTATCTTTTATTTTACCAAATAATATTGGTATTACTTTTACTGCTTTTCAAAAATTTGTTGAAGAAGATGTTGTGGCAATCAGCATCAATGAAATTAATAACATGATTTCTCAAAATAATTATTTGGGACTTTATGTTAATGTTTTGGGTGAACATATTGGTTCTCTTGAAAAGAAATTAGATGAATTAACTGCTTTGATAATTCAAATAAAAAATAATTTAAAGGTTTCGGATAAAGCTTCAACTTCTAAAACTAATTTTGAAGCGCTTACTATGTCTTCTCCTATGCAGAGGCCTCATGAGATTAAAGATTTTAAATTCAAATCGATTTATGATTTCGAGGAACTCCTTAATAAAAAAATTTCAGATTTTAGTGCAATACCTATGGATTTGTCAGAAAATTTTGCGGATGATATGGAAAACACTTTTTATTTTAAAAATCATGTTTCTTTATAATTTAATAAACTTCGCGGTTATCTCAAGAAGAATAGTGGTAATACTAAATTTGCTTATAAACCCAGCATGCAAACTTATTATTATTCTCGACCAACTCCTCAAGATGTGCTTATAGAGGAACGAGACTGGAATCAGACTGATACCTCTTATAGTGGGTCTGAAATTTATGAATGGAATCTTGATGGTCTGACTGATAGGCAGTTAGCTATTCTTGTTCATAAAATGCTTATGTATGCAACTATGTGTAAAAATGTTAAAAATACAGATAGACATATTTGCAAATTATTTATTGCAGGTTTTTGCGGCCAACTTAGCGGTTGGTGGGATAATTATATGAACCTTGAGCAAAAGGCTGATGTGATTAACGCTACTTCTAGTGGTGAAGGTGTTGATAACTTGGGTATGGCTCTTGTTGCAAATAGAGAAAACGTTGTTTATACCCTAGTCTTAACCATTCTAGAACATTTTAATGGTAGATTTACCAATCAGTATGATACTATTCCTAACCTGTTAAATGGTCTACGTTGTAGAACCTTGGGATAATTTCGATGGTACAAAGATACTTATATGAGTAGGGTGATGGAACTACCCAAAAACAGTTATGAGCATTGGAAAGCTATGTTTATAGATGGCCTTCTTCCATTATTTGCCCAGTGGGTTAAAAAGATTCTGAGAAATGAACGTGGATAAATTTCATATAAAAATTATACTTATGGTAAGTTGATAGGAGTTTGTACTCAGGAAGGTATAAACTTGTGTAATGAATTAAAGTTCTCCAGACAGCTTAAGATTGATAAAATCAAGGAAAGATCTCAGATAGGAGACGTTTGTACCCAGTTCGATTCACTTGATGCTACGGCTAATAGCAAGAAGAAGAAGCATAGGGATTCTAGAGATTCTAGAGATCCTGATAAACCTTATAGATAGAAGAGGTCTAGATATAGATCAAAGGAAGAGCGAGACAGAAGAAGAGACTTTCGTAAGTCTAATAGATTTACCAAGAATAGGTCTAAACATGAGCTCGCCAACATTATGTGTTACAAGTGTGGATATTTCAGGCATATACCACCCAATTGTAAGCTACAAAAGCTAACGACTTTATAGTAAGATGACTCTAAATTATCGACAGGACTTAGTTACAAAGATTTTTGGGATGTTTAAATTACATATCCCCTTTTTAAAAAAAATTATCTCGTGATTGTCCCCTTTATACAACAGGCTTAAAAAGGATCATAAATCTCCTTGGACTGATAAACATACAACTTTGGTAAAGAATATTAAACTTCATGTTCAATCTTTACCTTGTTTAACTCTTGCTAACCCTGTTTGGTAAAAGATTATTGAGACGGATGCGTCTAACATTGGTCATGGTGGGATTTTGAAACAAATTAATCCCAATGACAAAAATGAATATTTGATCAGATTTCATTCTGGAAAATGGAGAGAAGCCTAGAAGAAATACGCTACGGTGGCTAATGAAATGCTAACCATCGTTAAATGCGTGTTAAAATTTCAGGATAATTTATACAATCAAAAGTTTTTGATAAAACCTGATGCTCAATCTTTGAAGTATATGTTCGATAAAGATTTTTAAACATGATGCTTCTAAGTTGATATTCGCTATGTGGCAGGCCCAGCTAGCTCCTTTTGAATTTGAAATCCAATATAAAAAGGGAGTTGATAACTCATTACCTGAATTCTTATCCCATGAATACATTCAATAAAATGTTTTTCCAAACTTTCTTGGATAATGAAACCCTTGTACTATACTTCGGGCTCTTTCCTTACCTAGAGATCTGAAAGATCTTATTCTTAAAAGAGTTATTGATGACATATTAAGAGAAGATTTATGTCCTATTCTTCTAGAATATTACTCAAACGATTACCTGACAGATTATGGAGAATATTACTCCGAATAAAACAAAGTGTTTTATGTGTAGGATGGACCCTCCTTGGGTAACTAAGGGTCGAGGCAGGGGTAATAACCCACGCGGAAGGGAAAGATCATCATCAGGATCCTCATACAAATCCTCTTCTAACTCCCTAATTTTGCAAAGAGGAGGAATGAGTTTGATAAACTTAAACTCCAAAATGACTCAAAGTGTGGCGCCTTCATCAGTACATCTGAAAGATATTCCAAAAAGAATAGCCCACTATACACCCCACTACGGGAGTATTTATCTTAGAAGCAAAGTGATACTTTTGCCTCTATAGCTAAAGAAGATATTAATGATATCAAATCTTTTGAAAAGGTATCAAAGAAAGAAATAATATTTCTTTGAGAAAACTTTGAAATCCAGAGAAAAGAAGAACCATGGAAGATATTCCAACGATACTTGATTAATGGATTATATTTCTCAGGTGAGTCATACAAAACTCGATCTTATTATGAGACCATTTTGATAAATACTGGTAGTGTTCAATTTCAGCACTTCTCAAGGTATAACACCAGCGAGAAATTTACCTATTGTGACTATATTAATGCTTTTGATAAGGTCCTCTACTACAATAACGAGAGGCATAAGCATACTTGGTTTATTAAAATTTGTGCAAAGATATTTGCGGAATCAATCCCTAATTGGTTCTTGAACTTGTGGTCATACCACGGTCCAACGACAAAGATTTTTCCTGATCCATTTCATAAATTATATAAAGAATGGGTTAAGGTTTCACCAGATCTTAACGAGTTATACCACCCGGATCATATTTTTTATATTGAAAAAATTGAACAAATTTAATTTTTCATTGAATTCTCTATCCCATGGATTCCTAAATGGACCCCGGAAGTGGGATTCATCGAAGAGAAAATTCCTTGTTTATATAGAACCTTTTATAATAACTTTTGGGTCAAATTGATGAAAAAGATCCCAAGACAAAGTCTCTATTTGGACAAGAACTGCTGGATCTTATTGCAACCAAGATCCAAGAATATTGTATTTCTCCTCACAAAGGGATAATCGTTGATAGCTCAGTAAGGCATATTGCTAGAAAAAATTCCATTCAAGATGGAAATAAAGAAGAAATGATTAATAATTATCTGGATGAAGTTAGGAGGAATCTTCTCCTCAATATTAATCAATATGAAAAATAGACACTTATATGAGAAGTGAGACGAGTGATGATGTTACGGAAGATATTCCAGAGGCTCAACTTGCTGAGTCAGAAAAACCAACTTCAGAAGAGATGCTGAAAAAGGCAGAAGATTTCCTCTGAGAACTAAAGAAAAAAGACAAGCTCTGAAGTTTATCTCTAACAGTAAACGTCACTATCAACGGTAGATAAACTGTTAATCAATAGTATAAACATTGTTATTGTACATACAGGACCCACTGATAAAGGACCCACCATTATTGTACAATATTATTTTTCCGTTCTATAAATAAGTATAGTTTTAGTTTAGGTGAGGCAGGTTCAAAAACCCCCTCTCTCTCTTGCAAAGCTTTCTTTTGTAAAGTTTGAAGTTCGGTGAATACTTACCGGAGTTAATAAAGTGTATAGTTCTCTTCTAGGCCTTGGAGTCGGCCACCCTTTCAAGGTACTATTTTATTTCAGTTTAAATCTTTTTAGTATTATTTCTTAGATCTGAGCCGTGACTACGTCCGGCTAAAGAATCATGTCTATGCTGGATAGCTAACTTCGCTTTTATATCTACCATGAAAGATCTAGACATTATCTAAATATAAATAAATTTTAATATGGTTTCTTGACTTGGTTTCGAGATAGTGGTACAGTCAGTTTGATGTAACACGTTATTGGCTTTGTCTTATTGACTCCGTCTAGCCAGCAGTGGTTCTAAGCCCGTTAATGAGTTGAAAAAGGGCGCCTATATTGGGTTAGAACTGCTAGACACATGGGATCAATAACAATACATATTGAATCTTGACAAACCCTTTGCTTGGGTAAAAGGATTAGATCCATCCATACATCCATAATAATATATAAATATTTATATATATTTCGATTCGGATTTATTCCTCATTTATATAGAACCCGTCTTCTGAGATCCTGTAAGTTTGTATCAGAACCTAGGAACTTTCATGGTAAATATGAGATTGGTGCTAAGTATTCGACATAGATATGCTCTCTCTTGATCATGGATCTAGGAGAAATGAGTACTAAAATACTAGATTGGATGAGGTTGATGTGCCGCGAAATCTTGGCACATTTGATGCTTAGAAACGAGGAATTAATACTAGAATTAAGTATGTTTTTGTTCACTTTGATATGTTTGTTAATGGTATAGGCAAGATCTGGAGTATGTAGAAAACTGGAAAAAGAAGCAGAGAATGATGATGATCAAGTGAAGTTCATGATTAACTTCACGGACCGTTACTTTATAACGGTCCGTACTTGAGCCTGTGAAACTGAACCAGTGTGAAGGCCTAAGAGGAGCGGAAGGATAATTGAACAAGTGAAGACCACGGCGAACTTCACGGGCCGTGGTCCTCTCCACGGTCCGTTGTGCTTGTCGTGTTGCAGTTTCCAGTGAAGGCATTGAAGAGTGGAAGAAAGTTGAAACCCAAGTGAAGACCATCGACCACTTCACATACCGTGGTCCTCACTATGAACCGTCATGCATTTCATGGTAAATTTTCCAGTGATCAAGTTTGAAGGACAAATTTTTGGGAAGTTCCAATGGAAGTTCACCGAAGGCTTCACGGTCCATGAAGCCCTCTACGGGCCGTAGAGCCACTCGACATTTCAGTCCTAGTTCGACTAGGACTCATTTTAAACATTCTATTTTGAATTACTTTAGGTCTATTTCACAACATTATTCATTATCTTACATCGGACGATGAAGAACACATTATTATTTTTAGCTTACGATTTTTGAATCTTTCGTTATTGTTATAAGTTGGAAATTTGGATTCAGAGTATCAGATTATCAAAGTGATTGTCGATTTGCTAATTATTTTTGTAAGTCTTTCTCCATATGTTTTCATTCCTAATTACTGATTGTTTATGTGAAAGAATGAGTGGCTAAATACCACGACTGGTGTTGTGGGATCTTTGACGATATTCTAGTTGTGATTCCGTAAAATGAGTAAAAGGCAGTCTATGTATACAACCTGTAGTTAATGTCTTTCAATATCATTTAATTCTAGTGAGTGCATGCATTAGACGAGCCTGTATCTTGTATTTGTTCGAGAGAAAAATACAAGTTAGGAAAAAGCTGAATTAAATTAACAAATTGGAGTTAAAGCTTGAGTTCGAGAGAAAAGATCTTTAACACCATATCATTTCAAGCGAGGTTCAATGTCAGTACCACTCTAAGGTCGAGAGGACATGAGTAATCAATAACTGATTAGGCTGAGAAGCGTTAGATAAATTTAACTCGCAAGGATTCTGTAAACATTGATTTGCCTGACACTCAAATTACAGGAGAACACTAGAACTAATGTTATAGTGGACACAATCCTGGTTTCTCTTAATTAATTGAATCAATCTTACAACAAAATAGTTTTTTAGTCTTGAGCCTGGATTTTGACTGCAAGTTTTGGTAATTATAACAATTCAACCATACCCAATTTACTTTCATTTTGTTATTTGTTTAGGAGATAATAACAACATTTGAATAAGCGCGATAGTGAAACCCTATTTGTAAAGAAATTCTCTGTGGGATCGACCTCAACTCTAGTTGAGTTCTGTAAATTGACTTCGACCGTTTACACTTTTTATTTGAAGTGTAAGTTTGGACGTATCAAATTTTGGCGCCGCTGCCAGGGAATTTCAATTCAGAAGTGTTTTACTAGCTTTTATTCGATTTGTAGTTATATTTCCTAATTTTACGTTTTGTTCTGTGTTTGTGTCTTTTTCAGGTTAGTGCTACTGTGTATGCCAAGTACCAGGAGTAAAAGAGCTCCATTGATCCCTTATGACTCAAAACTCCAAAAGACTCTTCAGAGAATGGTGAATGCACAATAACTTGAGGCACAAAGAAAAAGGTTGGGACTAGAAGTTGAAGCCGCTGCAAGAGGTGTTCAGTAGAACGGCAGGAACAACCAACCTAGGGTGGTAGATGAGAATAGAGGAGTGGATGGATTGGTCCCTCCCCAGCGCCAACCAATAGCTTCAAGGGTAGAGCTCAGCATCCAATGCACATGATGTATGATGAAGATGATGGATATTTGGATGGAGCTGGATCCACTAGAGGGATAATGTTACCTACACTACCTCCAGTTGTTAAGTTCACAATCACCAGCACCATGATTCAATTGTTGAACCTGAAAGGTATGTTTAGGGGTATAACTGGTGATGATCCAAATCAGTACCTCATGAATTTTGTGGAAATTTATAAGTCACAAGAGATTCCTGGGGTCAACCAAACAGCAATAAGGTTAAGGTTGTTTCCATTGCTCTTACTAAAGAGGCGACTAACTGGTTGAATGAAATGTCAGATGACTCCATCCGAACTTGGAATGAGTTGAAGGAAGCTTTCCTGGAACGATTCTTCCCAGAATCAAAAGAGCTGTAGATGAAGGACGAGATTAGTGCACACAAGCAGCTACCAGGAGCGGCAATGCATGATACTTGGTGGAGGTTCAGCCAAAAGCTAAAAAATGCCCCAACCATGATCTTACCGAAAGGCATCTTAAACAGGCCTTTTATAGGTCTCTGAATTATATTACTAAACATATTGTTGATGGAGTTTGTGGAGGCTCATTTATAAGGAAGCCATTTGCGGAGAACATGCAGCTATTGTATGAGGTCTCAAAGAACAACAGAGCATGGTACACTAGAGATACAGAGGTAGGAGAGCTTGGGTATAGATTTGAGCTTTCAGTTGAATAGAGAAAGAGAGAAGAAGAAAGAGACCAAGACATGGCACATATGAGGACTCAAATAGATCTGCCCACAAAGCACATTGTCGCCAAGTCTGAAAAGGTGAACGTCGTGGGACAGAAAAATAGGTATGAGGATCAGGATCTTGACCTTGATAAGGGAGCTAACTATTTGGGGAACCAAGGGGGTTTTGGAATTATAACTCTAAAAATCAGGGTTAAAATTCTGGAAACGCAGGTCGGAACTATGCTAGGGAAAGTCAGTATGAGAGGCCATCGAATCGATATCAAGGAAACTGGCAAAACAGAGATGGGTATAGGAATGATCGCAGTGGTGTTTATGTACCGCCAGGCAATAGAGACCGGGAAAGTCATAGTTCCAGCGGATCTAAGCTGTAAGAAAGGATGGCAAAAGTACTCCAGAAGGTTGAATCAACTAATGCAGGGGTAAAAGAAATGAGAGGTGGTTTCTCAAACATAAGTCAGTTGGTGGACTCTCACACTACCTCCATTAAACAAATTGAGCAGCAGTTGGGGCAACTCTCAGCCTCACTGAATCAAAGGAAGAATGGATCACTACCAAGTGACCCCATTCAAAATCCTAAAAAGGACGGGCACTGCATGGCCATCGCCACCAGGAGTGGTAGAGTTCTTACTGACCCTATTTCTGCCAGTACAAAAAATGGACAGATCCTGGAGTAAGCTGGCAGAGATGAAGATGAAACTATACATATATATGACTTGGAAAATGCTCAGCCTAAAGCACAACCTGCGAGAGGAAAAGAGAAGGAGGTCGAGGAAAACCTACCTTTACAACAGATTCCCAGACCACCTTCTCCTTTCCCTCAAAGGCTCAAAAATAAAGCTGAAGATGGGAAGTTTACAAAGTTTATCACCATGCTAAAACAACTTTCAGTAAACATACCACTGGTGGAAGCCCTGGAGCAGATGCCAGGATATGCCAAGTTTATGAAAAACTTGGTTACCAAGAAAAAAACTGTAACTTCTAATTTTTCTAATGATGTTCATCATTGCAGCTCTATTGCTACCAGATCTCTGGTTCAGAAGAAGGAAAATCCAGGTGCATTCATGATCACATACACCATTAGGTCAATTAGCTTTGCAAAAGCTTTATGTGATCAAGGAGCTAGCATCAACTGGATGTCATTAGCCATTTACAAGAAGTTGGGATTGGGAGTACCAAAACCTACAACAATGAGGTTGATGATGGCTGATAGGTCAGTTAAGCGGCCTATAGGAGTCCTATGTGATGTACTTGTGAAGGTGAACACCTTCATTTTTCCGGCTGACTTCGTGATCTTGGATTGCGAGGTGGACTTTAAGATCCCCATCATTTTGGGAAGACCATTTTTGGCAACAGGGAGAGCCTTGGTAGATGTTGAGAGAGGTGAGCTGAAGTTCAGACTTAACAAGGATGAGGTAAAATTCAATATTTACAGGTCAATGATATAACCCAATGATAGAGGTGGTTGCTGATAAGGATATGAGGGTACCCATAGAAGAGAGGATGGCGGTTGAAATATTAGCAGCAGTGCTGAAGAACTTTGATGCTGATATCGAGTCTGACTATGTAGAGACTGTGAATGCTTTGCAGGGGATGGGATCACACTCGTATGCTCTAAAGAAATTTGACATGGACTTGAAAAATAGGCCAAGCCCTCTAGTAAAACCATCCATTGAGGAGCCACCGATGCTAGAGTTGAAACAATTACCAAGTCACCTCAAGAATGTATTTTTGGAAACTAATAACACTTTACCTGTGATTTTGGCTGTAGATTTAAATGAAGAACAGGTGAACGAGGTGATCACGGTGTTGAGAAGGTACAAAAGGGCCATTGGGTGGACAATTGCGAATATAATTGGAATACCTCCAGGCATATGAACCCACAAGATTCAGCTTGAGGAGGATTGCAGCCCAAACATTGAATACCAACGGAGATTAAACCCACCTACGCAAGACGTAGTGAAGAAAGAGATAATCAAGTGGTTAGATGTTGGGGTTGTCTACCCCATTTCTGATAGTCACTAGGTCAGTCCATTGCAATATGTGCCCATAAAGGGCGGTAGGATTGTGGTAGCAAATGCCAAAAATGAATTAGTCCCACAAAGACCCGTCACTGGATGGCGAGTGTGTATGGACTACAGGAAGCTCAACAAGTGGACTTTGAGGGATCATTTCTCCATGCCTTTCATGGACCAGATGCTTTATAGGTTGGCATGTAAAGGGTGGTATTGTTTGTTAGATGGATACTCTGGCTACAACTAGATATCAATTGCTCCTGAAGATCAGGAAAAGACCACATTCACATGTCCTTATGGAACCTTTGCATTTAAACGCATGCCATTTGGACTGTGTAACGCACCAGCAACATTCCAAAGGTTTATGATGTCCATTTTCTCTAACATGGTGGAAGACACTTTAGAGGTATTTATGGATGATTTCACTGTAGTAGGTGATACTTTCGATGATTGTTTATTGAATCTTAGCAGGACTTTACAGAGATGTGAGGAGGCCAACCTGGTGCTGAATTGGGAGAAATGCCATTTCATGGTAAAGGAGGGCATAGTTCTTGGACACAAGGTATCACAGAAAGGGATCGAGGTTGGCAAGGCCAAGATTGAAGTTATTGAAAAATTACCTCCGCCGATCTGTGTGAAGGGTGGTCGTAGCTTCCTAGGACATGCCAGATTCTATAGGCGTTTCATCAAGGACTTCTCCAAAATTGCACACCCTATGTGCAAGCTTTTGGAGAAGGAGGTGAAATTTGTCTTTGATTAGGCATGTCTCAAAGCTTTTGAGTACCTAATATAAAAGCTTATTTCAGCACTAATGATTATTGGCCCAGACTGGGCGGAGCCATTTGAGGTGATGTGCGATGCTAGCGGGACTGCGTTAGGAGTTGTGTTGGGACAGAAGCACAACAAGATGTTCCATTGAATTTACTATGCTAGTAAGTCGCTAAATGGGGTACAATGAAACAACACAGTCACTGAGTAGGAACTATTGGTTGTAGTGTATGCGTTTGAAAAGTTTAGAGCTTACCTGTTTGACACTAAGGTGATAGTTCATACAGATCATGCTGCCTTGAGATATCTTATGGCAAAGAAAGATGCCAAACCCAGGCTGATCTAATGGGTGCTTCTTCTCCAAGAGTTTGACTTTGAAGTGAAGGACAGGAGAGGTTGTGAGAACCAGGTTGCTATCACCTGTCTAGGTTGTAGGATGCAAATAAGGAGGAAATTGAGCTTCAGATAGATGATACATTCCCGAATGAGCAGGTATTAGCTGCCACTCTCGACCTTTTTCCTTGGTTTACTGACTACGCTAATTTTCTGGCTAATGATGTGATGCTTGAGGGGCTGACATATCAGTAGAGGAAAAGGTTCTTGCATAATGTAAGAAAGTACTTTTAGGATGAACCATATATGTACAGGTTGTGTGCTAACAACATAATTAGGCGATTTGTTCCTGAAGCCGAAATGTTGCACATTTTGGAGGCCTGTCACTTATCTCCAGTTGGTGGTCATCATGGTGGTGCTCGAACAGCCCACAACATATTTAAGTGTGGGTACTACTAGCCCACAAATCATCAAGATGCAATGGAAATAGTAAGGAGTTGTGATGTGTGCCAGTGGCAAAGAGCCATCTCTCGGCGCCATGAGTTACCCATGACACCTATTCTGGAGGTGGAATTGTTTGATGTGTGGGGTATTGATTTCTTGGGCCCCTTTGTGAGCTCATATGGGCAGAAATAGATACTGGTTGCGGTTGACTATGTGTCCAAATGGGTTGAAGTTGTTGCTTTACCTTAGAACGATGGAAGGAGTGTTGCTGGTTTTCTGAAAAAGAACATTTTCACAATGTCTAGAACACCCATAGCCATTATCAGTTATGGTGGTTCTCACTTTTGCAACAAGCTGTTAAGCGCGCTACTAACCAAGTATGGGGTAAACCAACACAAGGTGGCAACACCTTATCACCCAACAAATGGACAAGCGGAGGTTTCAAACAGGGAGATTAAAATAATCTTAGCCAAGACAGTGAATGCCAACATGACAGATTAGGCAAGGAAGCTAGATGATGCTCTATGGGCATATTAGACAGCTTTCAAGACACCTATTGGTATGTCTCCATACCAACTGTTGTTTGGAAAGACATGTCATTTGCCAGTTAAGCTTCAGCATAAAGCACTCTGGGCATTGAAGAAGCTAAACCTAAATTGGAGGGAAACCGCAAACTTGAGGCTAGATCAGATCAATAAGATGGATGAGTTCCGTCTAAGGGGTTATGAGAGGTCTGCACTATAAAGGAGATAATGAAGCTATATCATGACAAACATATTCAGAAAAGAAGCTTCACTCCTGGTGATTTGGTGTTACTCTTCAACTTTAGACTACGTCTGTTTCAAGGAAAACTGAGGTCTAAATGGTTTGGACATTTTAAGGTCACACATGTATTTCAATCTGGTGCTATTGAGATAGAGAATGATAAAGGCGAGAGGTTCAAAGCTAATGGCCAGAGAATCAAGGCATATCTAGGTGTCCATGATGATGTGAAGATTGTTGAGGAATGTAAACTTGATGAAGTCTGAGTAATCAAGTAACCTACGTCGCGCCGCGACGTTAAATAGTGCGCTACTTAGGAGGCAACCCAATATGTAATTGTAGTAGGTACTTTCCGTTTTCTTTATTTCTCTTTGTTTTTATAGAGTCACTGTGTGTTGATGTGTGCAGGAGAGAATAGGTTATAAAGTGCAGGAACTGGGTGCGGACTGTCCTTCACAGGCAGTCTCACGGATCGTGGTGCCCTTCACAGGCACTCTCACGGTCCGTCAATTTTAGCATCAACCTAAAGGAGCTACTGGAATTTGCAAGAAAAAGGTTCACGAAAGGGTTCACGGTCTGTCATGTTTTGTATGAACCGTCTAGTCTCTCGTGAACCACACGTAAGTATTTTTCTCCCCAAGTCAGTTCAACGGACCACCACAAGGACCGTGGTGACATTCATGGGCACTTTCACGGTCTGTTGTCCATAACCTAGTCCTACCAATACTCGACCCGACCTGCGATAACATCAAAATTACAAAAAAGTTTATATAATTCCTAAAGCACCAAAGGTCGGGGGTTTTCCTTTTCGTCTCTTTCGTAACGGTTCTTAAAAGTTTTAAAATGGTTTTCATCATCCATAAATTCCAAATTCATCAAAGATTCCAATCCCCAATCCTAAATTGTGAAGGACCTCAAGTCGCAATCACTGATTCATCCTTCTACGTAACATTTGTTTCTAAACTCCAAGTAAGTTCTTTCATAACTTGCCATAAGGTCGATCTTGTATAAAACTGAGTTGAGTTAACTCGATTTAGTCGAGTTTAGTATAAGCATGTGATGAGTTACTTGTGATTTGTACTGATGTATTGTGGGTAAAGTTGAATCGAGTATCGTTTACTGTTCTTGTACTTGGGTATGTATGAGTTTATGAGGGTAGTTTTGTATTAATGTTTGGTTGTGGGAATGATAATGGGGGGTTGGCTTCTTGATTGTCCGAGTTGATTGTGAAGTCTAGGATAGTGATTATGTTGTTTAGGAATTTAGATGATGCTTAAGGTAAAGGAAGGTTGTGAATTTGTGTTAAAATGGGGGTTAATTGCTGGAACTCAGTATTAGGACGAAGACGTGTGAACTGGTGGTCAAGTGTAAGACCACTTCCACGGTCCGTGAAACCTATCGTGGACCACACTTGCATCAACCCATCCATACAACAAAGTTCACAGGCAGTGTCACGAACTGTGATGCACTACACGGGCCGTGAAGCTGTCCGTGAACATCCCTCTGTAAAAAGTTCCCAACCCCACGACTGATTTCAGGGCCCGTGGTGCATACCACGGCCCATATAAGTTCTCGTACAGTCTTCTTGAGTATACAATTATAAAAATTTTCTATATTCAGCTTTTGTTCATTATTGGTTCTGTGGCCCTTCTCGATGATAGATTGGGTGGCAAAATTCTTAAGGCAAGGTGTCACGATAATATTACACAAGGGAAGTCTGAGTACCCGATCGTGCGTCATTTGACTGTGTTGATTACTAATGAGCTCTCTATTTCTCAGGTACAATGTGTCCTAGAAGAAAGAATGCTAACAAACTTGCCCCCATCACCGCATCGCAATCAGAGGGTCATGATGAATCCGAAGCAAGTGGGTTTGAGGTGCAAATAAATATTACTACTGAAGATCACTCACCTCGGGCAACTAGATCATTGGCTAGAAGAGCTATTCTCCAGGACTCTCCTCCTTAGGCTAAAGAGAGAGGTAGTAGTTTTCATAACAGGGAAAACTCGAGAAGTAAATTTGATGTTGTTGTTGGTAGCCAATCTTCAAATGACTCGGGGGGCAGTGCTGAATCTGAAGGCGGTTCTCAGGATGACACAAGTACATCTCCACCTGTGGCTAATACAGAAACTGAAACTGAAGCCCGAGAGGAAGCAGTTAATTAAGAGGATGCGGAGGAAATCACTGATGATGATACCATGGTGATGTATGTGAACGCTCAGGAACCTAACCCTAGATTGAGACCACAACTGGTTGCTTGTTATCGCTCCATATGGACTGTTAACCGGTATAAATAGTTCTTCGACAATGGCATTGTGAACAAAACTGGAGGCTTCAAGAATCTAGCAATCATGCCTGAGACTAGGGTGGTGGTAGCTGACATCAAAGCATTCCCGGATACCTATCGGATATTTCAACTTCATCAGTTCGATTGGTTGGACAATGCACCTGGAAAATACTCTAGCCACCTGACCAAAGAATTTTATTCCTCTTATGCAGCTATATTGATGAATTTTGATGTAGATACAGAGACCATGAAAGGTGGACAAAAAGAATGCCTATTACCTGGGGTCCACTTAACTCAATCATAGTCAGGGGTAAATCAATAGATATTTCTGAGGCTTCGATTAACAGAATGTTGCATGGCCTGGAATACTCTGCATCAATTTCAATTGGCCTTTTCGAGGGCAAACATCATGAGGTCACTAGTTATGCCATGATGGAATATCAAACTTCTCGAGAAAGGGTTTTACGTTAGATTGCGAAGCAGATTGCCATAGATGCGGAAAATGCAGTTTGGGTCACCACAACTCCAACACTTATCACTAAAGATTCGTTGTCTTTTCCAGCCAAGGTTTGGTGGGCTGTCGTCTGAGCACAATTGCGACCGACAGCTAATGATAACATTTTGTCACCTTTCCTGGCCTCGTTGGTAATCTGTCTTATGGTTGGTTACCCGGTCAATGCGGGATGTATAATAGCAATCGAGATGAGAGACAAGGCGCTAAATGAGAGAGTTGTACTTCCTTTTACCTATCTAATAGGGAAATTATGTTGAGGAGCGAACATTCCTCCGAACAACCTAGTTGACAAATGGTGTGAGGCATTCAGACTAACCCAGGTTTCTAAAATCAAGGATGTCGCAAACAATCTCTTTGGCGCAAAGCCTGCCACTGTGAGTACTTTAGTTGTTGTTCCACATGTCTAAATTGATATCCCACATGCAGATAAAGGTACAACACAGAGAGAGATATCACAACCTTCCACAGAGAAACCACCACCTCTAGCTTCAGCTTCCTAGGCTCCAGGTACCTTTGTCACTATCACTATGCTTTTTCTTGAGAAATTAGTTGCAGATCAGCGCTAGACCAGGACATTGGTAGACCAGATTGTGCTCTGGATGCCTCAGCTAATAGAGATAAAGGTGTTAGCTGCGAAAAAGGAGATCAAAGATGAGATGAGGACAGAGCTATCGGTCTTGAAGGACTAAATGGATGGGTTGGAGGACCTTGTTCAGGATCGATTCCAGGCTGCTGGTTCAGCAGATACTGAGGAATTCAGAGACTAGTTGGCCGAGATGTACACTCAAATTGCTAAGCTAGCTGAAAAGCAAGTACAGGGGCCCACTCCGGTCATGCCAGAGTCGTTGATGCAACTGTTAAATCAGGCACCCTACATGCAATCAATTGATGATCTTTGGGGAGAACCCCCCACGAGTAAATCCAGCAAGAGAAAACACAAAGCTGGAGAAATTGATTAGGAGACCCCTACTGACCCAGTCAGAGATGCAAGAAGGCAAGAAAAGAGAGCTCGTAAAGCATCAAAGAGAGAAGCTCGGGAAAAAGAAGCCCTTGAACAGTAACAGTGAGACACAGCCTTAGTTGGAGCTTCTGGTAGTGGAGCACCCGCTTCGACTAATGAGGACCAAACTAATCATGTCTTGAGTTCTGACAGTGCACCCATTGATAAGGGTGCCAATGTTGATCCGACGACCGGCACCTAGAGCGCCATAGGTATGACACCTCATCATAGCCTGTGTGTTTTATTGTCCTTTATCGACTTTGAGGGTAAAATCCTTTTTATTTGAGGAGGGGGTGGTGAGCAACCTACCATAGCTGTTAGAAAAATAGAGGTTGTCTCTATGTATTACTGTTTTGGGTGTTTTATGCATTGAGCTCTGCAGCAATTAATCTGTGAAAATTGAGAACCTTAATCTGAGTTTGACTGTTAGGATCTTTAGATGACATCTTAGATACTGATATGTTGTACATGAATAATCTGAAAAATTAATTGGTGAACCAAAAAACTAAAAAATTGCAATCTTGTGTAGTGTGTGTGTAAGTTTTGATTGAAGTCTAACACTAGGAGCAGAAACTAGAACTTGCCTAAGTAGTCTTGCTTGAATCTGAGAATAACCGGATAGGAAAGGATCAGTAGGCAATTTTTGTTAAACCAGTCAAAAGCAAAAAAATAAAAGAACTAAATGAAAAGCTTATCACTTGAACCCAATTTGAGCTTTAAATCAGTCTTTGTTCTTACCCAACATATATCATATCCTTGGTTCTCCGAAGGTAGGATATCACAACTCAGGCCAAAAGCCTAAGCTGAGGGTGATTGCAATCCGAACAGAAAGAAAAAGGGAAAAAGAAGGTTCGTCCAGTGAGCTAAGTGAATATCAAAATCGCATATAAAAAAAACAGAGAAAAGAGCAGAAAAAGAAGAAAAGAAAAAGAAAAAGGAAATAATAGCTACTGGATCGGGCTGAAATAAGAAAAAGAAGGAATCACTTAGAAAAGAGTATGTGAAAATGACACTTTGGAAACCCAAGGGATTAGTCACTCACGAAACCAAATATCCACTCCCTAGCCCCGAGCCTATGTTACAAGCCAACAAAGTCCTACAATGATCCTATTCCAGGTGTTGAAAGGTAAAGCGTAGAAAGCAAGGGTAAGCCTATGGTAGTTAGTTGCTAGTGCTAGAAATTCATTGAGAGCGTGAGTGTAGTACTGAGTCCCTACCATTATGAGCGAGGGACTTCTTTGGTGTGAGGACACAGTGGTTGTATTTGAAAGTAGATTGTGTGAGCTGATAATTTGCAAGTATAAGCATGATTGACTGTGAGTAATGAGATGTCATGTATTGATCCTTACATGTTAGATTCAGAGGTTTGGGATACAAATTGTACTTGAAATAGTTGCTACGTAGTGTCATAAATCTGAAATTAAATTGAGGGCTGATTGTAGTTGTTTTTCTCATCACTTCAGGACAAGTAATGGTTCTAAGTTGAGGGTGTTGATGTGCCGGTAAATCTTGGCACATTCGATGCTTAAAAATGAGGAATTAATATTTTAATTAAGTGTGTTTTTGTAAACTTTGATATGTTTGTTAATGGTATAGGCAGGATCTGGCATATGTAGAAAAGTTGGAAAAGAAGCAGAGAATGATGATGATCAAGTGAAGTTCACGGCTAACTTCACGGACAGTAACATTTATAACGGTCCGTAGTTGAGCCCGTGAAACTGAACCAGTGTGAAGGCCTAAGAGGAGCGGAAAGGGAATTGAACAAGTGAAGACCACAACCAACTTCACGGGATGAGGTCCTCTCCACGGTCCATCGTGCTTGTCGTGGTGCAGTTTCCAGTGAAGGCATTGAAGAGTGGAAGAAAGTTGAAACCCAAGTGAAGACCACGGACCACTTCACGGGCCGTGGTCCTCAGTACGAACCGTCATGCTTGTCATGGTACATATTCCAATGATCAAGTTTGAAGGACAAATTTTTGGGAAGTTCCAAGGCAAGTTCGCGGAAGGCTTCACAGTCCGTGAAGCCCTTTACGGGCCGTAGAAGTGGCCGTAGTGCCACCCGACATTTCAGTCCTAGTTCGACTAGGACTCATTTTAAGCATTCTATTTTGAATTAATTTAGGTCATTTTTGCAACATTATTCATTATCTTACATTGGACGACGAAGAACACAGTATTATTTTTAGCTTACGATTTTTATATCTTTGATTATTGTTATCAGTTGGAAATTTGGATTCAAACTATCAGATTATCAAAGTGATTATTTATTTGCTAATTATTTTCGTAAGTCTTTCTCAATATGTTTTCATTCCTAATTACTGATTGTTTATGTGAAAGCATGAGTGGCTAAATACCACGACTAGGGTTGTGGGATCTATGACGATATTCTAGTTGTGATTCCGTAAAATGAGTAAAAGGCAGTCTATGTATACAACCTGTAGTTAATGTCTTTCAATATCATTTAATTCTAGTGTGTGCATGCATTAGACGAGCCTGTATCTTGTATTTGTTCGAGAGAAAAATACCAGTTAGGAAAAAGCTGAATTAAATTAACAAATTTGAGTTAAAGCTTGAGTTCGATAGAAAAGATCTTTAACACCATATCATTTCAAGCGAGGTTCAATGTCAGTAACACTCTAAGGTTGAGAGAACATGAGTAATCATTATCTGATTAGGCTGAGAAGCGTTAGATAAATTTAACTCGCAAGGATTCTGTAAACATTGATTTGCCTGACACTCAAATTACGGGAGAACACTAGAACTAATGTTATGGTGAACGCAATCCTGGTTTTTCTTAATTAATTGAATCAATCTTACAACGAAATAGTTTTTTAGTCTTGAGCCTGGATTTTGACTGCAAGTTTTGGTAATTATACCAATTCAACCATACCCAATTTACTTTCATTTTGTTATTTGTCTAGGAGATAATAACAACATTCGAATAAACACGATAGTATGATTATAGTTGGTTTCAAAAAATTTCTCATAAACAGTTGATCAAAACTACCGAGCAATCTTTGGCGTTAAATTCGTCAGAACAGACTATTCGTTTGTTAAATAAACGCGAAATTGAATTATATAAACTTTAGTATAATCTCCTGCATATTGGCATGGTTCAAATTGCTTTTAAACCTTTAACTCTTAAAGGGTTACCTGAGACATTTTTAGTTGCTCCACGTGATGCTAGAAATTTGAATTTTAGACAATCTTTTATGGGATCGATTGAATCTATTGTGGCAAACGGTCCAGTTTATTTTAATACTCAGCCGAATTTATAGTTATCTTTAATTAATGCTAATATTCTTGATGCTTTGACTTTAAATGTTAAAACGCATGGTTATAATTATGCACCTGCATTTGAATTGATTTGCTTATCTTATAGGATTTATTTTAAATTTCTTTCTACGTTAAATCCAAGATGTAAGTTATATGATACATCTGATCAAACTATTTTAGAAGAAACTAATTTTGCTAAATCTAAGGTCACTACTAGAAGACCTATAAAATGGGAAGAAATTAATTTTTCAACTACTTGGACTCTGTATTCGGTTATTTCTTCTAGTCAGATGGCCGATGCAGTCACTAATTCTGAGTATTCTCATATTACTCAAAACCCTGATGGTAGGATTCGCATGCAGTTTAATGATATTCCTTATAGTAGACATTCATTTTATGATAGAAGATTGTCTGCTATTCATCATACTTTATGCTTATCGTGACCAACGACACTAACCTACAGTACGAGTGTCTACGATCGTCGATAATATAGTAACCCAACCAAGGGTTGGGGTCGTCACCCAAGGGAGTGGTTTTGAGAATTAGTAGAAAAATAAAATTTAGTTCAAACTAGTTGTAGCTAAAGACATTAACGATTAAAAACAATGTAAATTAAAAGGGGTGACACAAAGGTGTCAAATATCAAAGGGGGTGTTGGTCACAAGTAGTAAAAAAACAACAAATATAGTAAGAAGATAAAGTATGGGGACAAGTTCTTGGGGTGTGACCGCAATACAAGTTGAGATATATCGTTTGGTACATGCTTTCGATAGGAAATTTGCAAGATAATAGTGACTAGGCTAAGCTTTAGATGGAAATAAGTACCCTTTCGGGAAACTTACCCCGTTTCAAATGCGTTCCTCTTGGACACCCATTTGCCGTATGAAGGCCAGCCTACGCTTTACCCCACTCACTCTCTCGAGCTAAGTGTTAGGATATGGAACTAGGGCTCACCCTCTCGGGCTAAAGCTCATGTCGACCCACTTCTTAGGCCATCAATCTAGCGGTCTTGGTTTCGCGACCTCCTTCTCAGGCAAGCTGAAAACACATGGGTGGTTTTGTATTTTCAACTACAAACTCATTATATTAAACCAAAACCACTAGGTGATATCACCATTAAAATATATCTATCCTATCAGTAAGCAAGACCCAACAGCAATATCAACACATATTTGATAAATAACACCCCAAGAATAGGGTTTTTAGCCACACATCAAGAAATAACAAAATACAGCTAAAATGATACTAAAATCAAATGGGCATAAGGAATTAAACCTTTATTTAAGCAAAGGAAGAAGAATGGAGAAGACCCACTTCCAACTTGGGGAAGATGAAATCCTTCTTTCTTCAAGTCTCCCAAAAACGAACCCTCTCCAAACTTGAGAGAAAATATCCCAAAAAGCACTATTCTATTCTGGAAATTCAAATAAATGTTTCACTCTTAAAAATAAATAACAAGTTTAGTATTTATAGACTTTAGAAAATAGTTTTGGTGTATCTTTCGGCGAGTTTAGTCGGAATCACTGATTAACTCGGCGATTCACCCTTTGGTGTAGTTCGTCGCCGACTTGCACTAGCCTTCAACATCATCGTGCTCTATGTCACTGGGAGACCTAGTACTGCTTCGTGGAATTATTTAGAGAAACGCCGACTACTCCTTTAATCACCTTTTCGATCCTGCTCCTTCAAGGCTTCGCATACTGGAACAAAGGATGGAGTGCGTCTCTTCGGCGAATCGCCAAGCATGCTTGGTGATGCACATGCTTCAGCTTCTTCGTTCTTTTCAGCCTCTTTGTTCCTTTCTGTGCTTAAGTGTCCATGCTTTCACTAAAACTTCAAATACCTGAAACTTAAGAGTTTTCATTAGATATTGAGACAAAATAAGCATTTGAGGACACTATTCCTATAAAAAGAAATCCCTAAATGAGTCCAATTTGTGGACTCATCAACACCCCAACTTAAACTTTTGCTTGTCCTCAAGAAAACTCAAGTTCAGTCGTTCAACAAGGTGTTTCAAATAGTGCTACACAAGACTAAATCATGAATGCACACAACCAGACTCAAATTTACTTATGCAAGGATCAATTGTGTTCTCAAAGATTCAAGTTGTGATACACCATTCCCTTCTTTTCCTTTATCAATTCTTTTTATAGTGCTTCTAAGTCATCTTTTCATTTACCTCCATAGATTGCTTGGAAACCCGATTTCCTTGGTACTTTATTCCACAATTTTTTTATTTTCTTTTCCGAAGGGTTTTCATTGTTCTGCAACACTAGGGGTTAAGGGAGACTTTTCTTGCACTTCTTTACTTCTCCTTTTCCTTTGTACCACACCCCCAACTTAGGCTTTTGGCGCTATTCACTAAACCACAAATTAAGAGGATTATAGGTAGTGGGTCAAGTAAGGTCTAGGGTTCATAAATATTCTTTCAAAGAAAGGTAAGGCTCAAAGGGTGTTCAAAAGAGTTTCACACGCTTACGGGTAGGCCACAAAAGAGGTATATGTCAAATTTGGCTCACACTCTTTAAAGTTGCCTAAGATCATTTCAAGAGCACACTTTTGTAAATCAATCAGACAAGCAGGGAAAATTCTAGGTTTATTCATGCAAGGTTCAAGGCAAGCTAATCACACAAGGCATCGACACTTAAGTCAAACAAGACCACACACTTTCGCTAGTGTGCAACCGTCATTACAAGAGAATCAATTTGATAAATGGCTAATCACAACGAGATGCAAAGAGTTTACATATTGTCTATGCAACTTCATTTGGCCTCATCTTAGCCGTACATTCATGTTCGTTCGATTAAGAACACTATTCAAGTCCTCGGTATTGATCGAAATCGGGACTCAATTTTTTTGCAAAAGAACAGCCACATCAACTCACAAGGGGTGGCAAAAATGTGTGAAAAATTCAAAAAAAAATGGAAGGGTCAAAATCTTTAAAAATAAATAGAGGCACAAGCTCAAATAATCACAAAGCGATTTTTAAAAACAGACAACCCAAATGTACACCAAAACACAAATATCTGAAATAAGAAAAACAAGGCGGGCCTCACCCCACCACAAATAAGAGCGTTTGTTCTCAAATGCAAATAATACAGAATTTAAAAGGCAAAGTAAAGAAAGACAGAGAGGGGTTGAAGAAAGGCCCTGTCTATGCAGTCTCTCTCTCTCTATCGGGGTCTCAGTGGCTGATGGAGCAACCTGTATATGGGAATCAGTACCCGGAGTAGTCTTAGACTGAATAAAAGTGCCAGATCCGCTAGAAGTTATTATGGACGTCTCAGCCAGCAATGTCTTGGTTACCGGCTGCACACCGTCTCTATAAGATCTGGCAAGTCTCTGAATATGCCCTCATCTCTACTCTCCTGTGTGTCCTCAGCTTCCATTGATATCAACTCCTCATCGGTCTCTGCATTCGACTCTGCATGTGCTGCGTCATCCCCTTGCACATCTCTGTTGGTCTCAGGAGCATCCTTATTATCTGCCCTCTCTATTAGTGAAGTGAAGTCAGTAGACTTAAAGTAGTCTATGTCCTTCTTTAAACTCACAATCTCGGCTTTTAAAGCTGCCAACTCAAAGGATTCTCCCTGTCTGCTCTCCCAAGCAATGACTATCACTGTTAGGGAATCAAAAACGGTCTGAAGTAGGGTAAGTGCTGCTAGTATGACCCTGTTGATCATCCCTGGAACAGACTTTTCCAGTTGGGTAGCTCTCACAGCAGTTGAATAGGCCAAGTGCCCTATCCTGTGTGATCCTGGTAGGTTGGGAGGAAGAGGATGTACCTGGAGTATGTGAAGGGGAAGAAGGAGCGGGTATACGTGAAGGCTCCCAAGCCAGAGTAGATGAGGATGCCTCTGTTGACAATGAGTCAACATCGACCTCTGGAGAAGTATCTGTTGGGGCTTCTCTCCTCCTGTCAACCTCCTCTCGTGTGAACTGGGCCTCTATATGCCGAATATCGGTGGAAGAAGAAGGGGTGACCTCTATATCACTAGCAGGGTCCCAGGGTACTCCGGCACGCCGACATAACTCGATGATCAGAACAGGAAAAGGCAGAGATGTTTGTGTCTGTTTGAATCTCATAGGCATGTCCTGTGAAACCAGCAGTCCCAGGTCGATCCTCCTCCAGGCCATGATAGAACTAAGGCAAGCCACCTTAGGATGACTGAAATGACACAAAAAGTTCTTAAATATGTTCTTTGGAAGTTATCGGAAACTTGTTTAACTATATAAAAAAAAATCCGTTTGGTTTTTCGAAAATCTGACATCATATTCTTGTTTAGGGGGTCAAATTGAGTGGCAAAATGGGTCTAACCCAAATTTTAGAGCAACCGTATCAAAATCTGAAATTTCCAAGTGAAGCCTTTTTCGAGGGTCTATTTTGGAGGGTCATATCTCCTAGCACACAAATAATTGGGTGGCCCATAAAATATCCATGGAAATCCCTTTGAGTTATCTACCTAACGCACTTCGTTTCACCTCATTCGGAGTTCGGACGAAGAAGTTATGCCCATTTTCGTAAAATCTGTCCAGCAGGAAATGCAATTTCTAGTGAGCATTTTTACTGTTCACCCGCCTCATTTTTTTTCTAAGTGTTGGACCATTTTTTTCCAAATGGCATATGTTATTTCCTATATACCATTAGTTCAATTCCCATCTCTAAAACATTTCCCAAAACACCTCTCCCATACTTAGACACATTTTCTCTCAAGTTCTCTCAAGAACCCTAATCCAAAACCTTCCTCAAGATTGAAGAGACTCTTGCTCCAAGTTCCAAGCTTCCATTGAAGACACTCTCAAGACCTTCATAAGAACTCAAGGTATGTGGTGTTGAACTCATGGGTCCTTCCACCCATAGTGCCTAGACTCTATTCTACTCACTAATTCATGGTTTAAGTTAAGATTCATAAATTAGTCTTGTTCTTTGTAATAATTTCCTGCACATTGAATTTTAAACATGAAAAGTGATTGTTTTGAGCATGTTGTGACTCTAGAACTTGAATCTAAATTTGGAATGGATGTGGAGATTTTCATGTGGTATTGTGGGTGTTAAAAGGTGTTGTTGTAGGTTGTTCACTGGTTTGGCTGCATAATTACTACCCTATTTTCCATGCTCTTTGATTCCATTACATGCCTTCAAGGTGTTTGACAAAATGTCCAACTATGGAGAATTGATGAATCGATGCTTTAAAGCTTGAGTTATGAGATGTATGGCAATCCAGAGATGTGTTGATGACAAACTAAGCTTGTGTATATGTTCATTCCATACGTGAGATTGCATTAGAGCCTAATGGGAATTTCCTATATAAAGTGTTGCATGACCATGCCCGGTCCGGGGGAAAAGAACCCAACAACCATGTGAGAGGTTTATATCTCACCACCTAGGATGCTTGGGGTGTGACCAACATCAACCATGTGAGAGGTTTATATCTCACCACCTAGGATGCTTGGGGTGTGACCAACATCAACCATGTGAGAGGTTTATATCTCACCACCTAGGATGCTTGGGGTGTGACCAACATCAACCATGTGAGGGGTTTATACCTTGCCACCAGGGTGTCCGGGTGTGAACGGCATCCCCCATCCTAAGTTGGGGTTATAGATTGGTTGGATCATGCATACACATATGATATCTACTATTAGTATAGATTTACTTAAACATGTTTTGACTTCACTTTGATCATGCATCCTCATATTGTTATTCATAATGCCTATGAAACTATTTCTTGTATTTCGATTGTGTCCTTGTCTATTGTTGTGTTGCACCCCGCATACTTAGTACATTCCAAGTACTAACGCATATTTTGCCTACATGATGTCACCATGTAGGGACCGGAGCTACTCTTGATCCTTCTCTCCATTCACGTGGCTAGTACGGTGCTTATCCGAGTTTGTTGGTGAGTCCTCAATGATTCGAGGGCTATGTTATGTTTCCTACTCCTATGTTTTGAGACTTTAGCTTGCAATTGTATTTTGACTATGAGGGGAGCCGGTAGTATGTCATGGCCCCCGTCCTATCTATGTATGTAGAGGTGTGCGTTGGACAAGTATTTTGTAAATGAGCTTGACTCTTGTTCTATGATGTCATTTTGAAATGGTTTGCCCTTAGTCCCTATTTCCCGTTAATTAATGTTGATTGTACTTCCGCGACCGATGAAGTGTGATGACAAGTTTGAGAGGCTTGTTTGGGGTTCCTTCGGGTTCCTCATTCGCCATGTCACGTCTAGGCCCTAGGCTTGGGTCGTGACAAGCTTGGTATCAGAGCACTAGGTTGTTAAATCCTCGGAGTCCAACACACCGCGTTGAGTAGAGTCCTAATCATGGTTGTGAAGCGCGCCACGACTATGAATGGGAGGCTACAAAACGTTTTAGGAAAGGTTTCCCTTCTTCATGTTCTATGTCGTGCTTAGAGTGCGATAAGGTGATTCCTCCCTAACGCTTGTTCTTTGGATTGCTAGATCATCATGCCAAACATGAGGGGAAGACGGGCCCGATCACCGGAAGAGCCACCCACCAATGGTGAGCTCCGTGATGCACTCACCATGCTTGCACAAGTGGTAGCTAACCAAGTGCAACAAGGAGCCCAAGCTCCTCGAACTACCACCCCGGGGGAAAGGGTGAGAGATTTCATGAGGATGAACCCTCCGGTCTTCCATGGTTCAAAGGTGGATGAGGACCCGCAAGAGTTCATCGATGAGGTATGCAAAATCTTGACCATTATGGATGTTGGTGCTTGTGAGAAGGCGGAATTGGCGGCCTACCAACTCAAGGGGGTTGCTCAAATTTGGTTTGATCAATGGAAGGGTGAGAAAGGTAATGGCTATGTGGTGTTGTGGGAGGAGTTTAAACTTGCTTTCCTTAATAGGTTCTTCCCTCTTGAGCTTAGGGAGGCAAAGTTGGTGGAGTTCATGAACTTGAAGCAAGGAGCTATGAGTGTGAGGGAGTATGCCCTCAAATTTGTCCAACTCTCCAAGTATGCACCTCACTTGGTGGCCGACTCTAGGTCGAGGATGAACAAATTTGTGATGGGTGTATCCGACTTGGTTAGTGAGGAGTGTCGGTCCGCTATGCTCATTGGAGATATGGATTTGTCTCGGTTGATGACTTATGCCGAGCAAATGGAGGAGGAGAAATTGAGGAAGAGAAGGGGGCACGAGGCCAAGAGGGCCCGATTGGAGAATAGGTTCCCTAAGGGTGCTAGATTTCATCAAGGCCGAGGAAACCCTCATGTCAACCGGGGATTTGCTATCAATGTTCCTAGACCTCAAGGGGGAGGTGAAGTGGGTTCTATGGATGTATGCCCTAAGTGTGGGAGGAAGCATGGTGGTCCTTGCATGAAGGGTTCGGGTGCTTGCTTTGAATGTGGAGAAGTGGGTCATAAGAGGTTTGAATGTCCCAAGATCCGCAACAAGGTCCGAAGTGCTAACACTACTCCTTTGGGTAGAGGTGCTTCTCAAAGTGGTGCCCCAAGGGACAATCGATTTTATGCTTTGCATGGTAGACAAGGTGTTAATGAGACTCCGGATGTGGTGACCGGTATGTTGCAAATCTTTGATCTTGATGTTTATACTTTGATTGATCCGGGTGCCACCCTTTCCTTTGTTACCCCCTTAGTTGCTAGAAAATTTCATGTCGAGTCGGAATTGTTGCATGAGTCATATGAAGTATCTACTCCCATTGGTGTCTCTATTGTTGCTAGAAAAGTGTATAGAAATTGTCCGGTTTGCATATTGAATAAGTTGTTGCCTTGTGATCTTGTTGAGTTGAACATGGTGGATTTTGATGTTATTCTTGGGATGGATTGG
The DNA here is from genome assembly GCF_019186545.1 of Solanum stenotomum. Taxonomy (NCBI): domain Eukaryota; kingdom Viridiplantae; phylum Streptophyta; class Magnoliopsida; order Solanales; family Solanaceae; genus Solanum; species Solanum stenotomum. The sequence continues at coordinate 37,238,039 of NC_064289.1, read as the reverse complement.
TTGCATGCATATTATGCTTCTATTGATTGTAGGACTCGTAAAGTCAAGTTCCGATTTCCTAATGAACCCGTCCTTGAGTGGGAGAGCCGGGATGTTGTGGTGAAGGGGAAATTCATTTCTTGCATTAAAGCCCATAGGTTGATTTCCAAAGGGTGCTTGTACCATATTGTGAGAGTCAATGATGTGGAGTCTAAAGTCCCTCCTATTGAGTCTATTCCGGTTGTTAATGAGTTTCTAGATGTCTTCCCAGAAGACCTTCCCGGTGTCCCTCCCGAAAGGGAGATAGATCTTGGTATAGACCTCCTTCCCGATACTCAACCTATTTCTATCCCCCCTTACCGTATGGCCCCGGCGGAGTTGAAAGAGTTGAAAGAGCAATTAAAAGATTTGTTAGAGAAGGGGTTTATTAGACCTAGTCATTCTCCCTGGGGTGCTCCGGTTTTGTTTGTGAAGAAGAAAGATGGGTCTCTTAGAATGTGTATTGATTATCGACAACTTAATAGGGTCACCGTCAAGAATAGGTATCCTCTTCCAAGGATTGACGATTTATTTGACCAATTGCATGGGGCTAGTCACTTCTCTAAGATTGATCTTCGGTCAGGGTATCATCAAGTGAAGGTGAGGGAGTGTGATATTCTCAAGACGGCCTTTCGTACTAGGTATGGGCACTATGAGTTTGTGGTGATGTCTTTCGGGTTGACTAATGCTCCGGCTCTCTTTATGGATTTGATGAATAGGGTTTTCAAACCCTACCTTGATTCTTTTGTGGTGGTGTTTATAGATGACATCTTGATCTATTCTCGGGGTGAGGAAGAGCACAAGGGTCACTTGAGGGTTGTACTCCAAAGATTGAGGGAAGAGAAGTTGTACGCTAAATATGAAAAGTGTGAGTTTTGGTTGAAGGAAGTTGCTTTCCTAGGCCATGTGGTGTCGGGGGATGGTATTAAGGTGGATCCTAAGAAGACCGATGTTATTAGGAATTGGCCTAGACCTTTGACCCCGTCGGATATAAGGAGTTTCTTGGGTTTAGCGGGTTATTATAGGAGATTTGTGGAAGGGTTTTCTTCTCTTGCTTCTCCTATGACTAAGTTGACTCAAAAGAAGGCTAAATTTGTGTGGTCGGATGAGTGTGAGGAAAGCTTCCAAACTTTGAAAGAAAGGCTTGTGTCCGCTCCTATTTTGTCACTTCCGGATGGGTTAGAAGGTTTTGTTGTTTATTGTGATGCTTCCCGTATTGGTTTGGGTTGTGTGTTGATGCAAAGTGGTAAGGTTATAGCCTATGCTTCTAGGCAACTTAAGGTTCATGAAAAAAATTACCCAACCCATGATCTTGAATTGGCCGCCGTGGTTTTTGCTTTAAAGATTTGGCGTCATTATTTGTATGGGGTGCATGTTGATATCTTCACCGACCATAAGAATCTCCAATATGTGTTCACGCAAAAAGATCTTAACTTGAGACAAAGGAGGTGGTTAGAATTCCTTAAGGATTATGATATGAGTGTTCACTATCATCCGGGGAAAGCTAATGTGGTGGCGGATGCATTGAGTAGAGTGTCCATGGGTAGCTTGGCTCATGTGGAGGAAGGTAGTAAAGAGTTGGCTAAGGAGGTCCATCGGTTGGCCAAATTGGGAGTTAGGTTAGAAGGGGTGGATAGTGGAGGAGTAGTTGTTGTTGATGGTTCAAGGTCTTCCTTGGTTGATGAGGTGATAGTCAAGCAAGATCTTGATCCTTCTTTGGTAGAATTAAAGGCTTCGGTGAGTAGTGGTAAGGTGGAGGTTTTCTCCCAAGGGGGAGATGGTGCCCTTAGGTACCAAGGTAGATTATGTGTTCCTTGTGTGGATGGTGTGAGGGAAAGAATCCTTGATGAGGCTCATAATTCTTTTTATTCTATTCATCCGGGGTCAACAAAGATGTATAGAGACTTGAGGGATGTGTATTGGTGGGGCGGTATGAAGAAGGACATTGCAAAATTTGTTTCGGGTTGCCATAGTTGTCAACAAGTCAAGGCCGAACATCAAAGGCCGGGTGGCCTAACTCAAGACATTGAGATACCTACTTGGAAGTGGGAAGAAATCAACATGGATTTTGTAGTGGGCTTACCCAAGGCTAGAAGAGGCTTTGATTCGGTTTGGGTGGTGGTTGATCGGATGACAAAGTCGGCTCATTTCCTACCGGTTAAAACTACTTACGGGGCTGAAGAGTATGCCAAGTTGTACATTCATGAATTGGTAAGGTTGCATGGGATTCCTTTGTCTATCATCTCGGATCGTGGTGCCCAATTCACTTCTCACTTTTGGAAGTCATTCCAAAGGGGTCTTGGTACAAAGGTAAAGCTTAGCACGGCCTTCCACCCTCAAACGGATGGCCAAGCCGAAAGAACAATTCAAACCTTGGAGGATATGCTTAGAGCTTGTGTATTGGAGTGGAAAGGTAGTTGGGATGATCATCTTCCTTTGATAGAATTTGCATACAACAATAGTTATCATTCTAGTATCGGTATGGCTCCTTTTGAGGCACTTTATGGTAGACGGTGTAGGTCACTGGTTGGGTGGTTTGAAGTTGGAGAGGTGGCATTGTTGGGTCCGGATCTGGTCATCGATGCTCTTGAGAAGGTAAGGATGATTAGGGAGAGGTTGAAAACAGCCCAAAGTCGTCAAAAGTCTTATGCCGATGTGAGGAGACGGGATCTTGAATTCAAAGTGGGTGATTGGGTTTATTCGAAAGTTTCTCCAATGAAAGGTGTGGTTCGTTTTGGTAAGAAGGGGAAATTAAGTCCTAGGTATGTCGGTCCTTATGAGATAATAAGAAGGGTTGGTAAAGTAGCCTATGAGTTGGGGTTGCCCAAGGAGATGGAATTAGTTCATCCGGTATTCCAAGTATCGATGTTGAGGAAATGTGTTGGTGGTCCTAACGCTATTGTACCTCTTGAGGTTGTGGGTATTGTAGAAGATAATTTAACATATGAAGAAGTCCCGGTTCAGATCTTAGATAGAAAAGTTAAAAGGTTGAGGAACAAAGAAGTGGCGTCCGTTAAGGTACTTTGGAGAAATCAACGAGTGGAGAGTGCTACTTGGGAGGCCGAAGCGGACATGCAAAGACGTTATCCTTATCTATTCAACTCCACTCAAGCCTAAGGTATTAAATCAAGTCCTTTGTACTCCATCGAGTCTTACATTTCAGCCCCTGAATCATTAATGTGCATATATGTTTAAATTAATGGGTTATGGATGCTCTACACTAAGTTTTAAAACCTTGAAGTGATGTTTAAATAAAAATTTTGCATTCATGTTGGGGCTGATATGTTCTTACTAAGTCTTGCCTTGTACGTCTCTTCCACATTCAGGGATGAATGTTCCCAAGGGGGAGATATTGAAATGACCCATAAAGTTCTTAAAAATGTGTTTCGTAAGTTACCGGAAACTTGTTTAACTATATAAAAAAAATTCATTTCGTTTTTCAAAAATC
>NC_064289.1:37222044-37233639 GCF_019186545.1 Solanum stenotomum | reverse complement strand
TATCTCACCACCTAGGATGCTTGGGGTGTGACCAACATCAACCTTGTGAGGGGTTTATACCTTGCCACCAGGGTGTCCGGGTGTGAACGACATCCCCCATCCTAAGTTGGGGTTATAGATTGGTTGGATCATACATACACATATGATATCTACTATTAGTATAGTTTTACTTAAACATGTTTTGACTTCATTTTGATCATGCATCCTCATATTGTTATTCATAATGCCTATGAAACTATTTCTTGTATTTCGATTGTGTCCTTGTCTATTATTGTGTTGCACCCCGCATACTTAGTGCATTCCAAGTACTAACTCATATTTTGCCTACATGATGTCACCATGTAGGGACCGGAGCTACTCTTGATCCTTCTCTCTATTCACGTGGCTAGTACGGTGCTTATCCGAGTTTGTTGGTGAGTCCTCAATGATTCGAGAGCTATGTTATGTTTCCTTCTCCTATGTTTTGAGACTTTAGCTTGCAATTGTATTTTGACTATGAGTGGAGCCGGTAGTATGTCATGGCCCTCGTCCTATCTATGTATGTAGAGGTGTGCGTTGGACAAGAATTTTGTGAATGAGCTTGACTCTTGTTCTATGATGTCATTTTGAAATGGTTTGCCCTTAGTCCCTATTTTCCGTTAATTAATGTTGAATGTGCTTCCGCGACCGATGAAGTGTGATGACAAGTTTGAGAGGCTTGTTTGGGGTTCCTTTGGGTTCCTCATTTGCCATGTCACATCTAGGCCCTAGGCTTGGGTCGTGACAATGACGCAGAATGGACTCGTTCTGTGATGGCATAATAGTGTTGTTGATGAAACCAAACCAGTACCAGGAGGCGATGTTCATATCCCTCTTTTCAATCGGAGCTCCCACACCAAACCACCTCGGGGTAATGTCAGAAATCATCAGATCTAACCAACCCTTCAAATCATCTAGGGACGGAACAATAGGCAGACCATGGTAGGGTAGTACCGAGTGCAGCGGTCGACCTAGTACATAATTGATATGCTCACTATGACACTCTACATCCTTGCCTCTAACCATAACCAACTTCACCGGTCTGAACTAACTAACCATTTTCTTATTTTTCGGGACCAACTCCCCATAGGCTAAGTAGAATTCCCGAACCCAAGAAGGGATGTAATGTCCCCGTGGCCTAGTGAACTGCTCGATCTCATGATACTTGAGCGTGCCAAGCACCTCAGCATGCTTACCTTCCAAACCTTCCACAGATAGTAACTTTTCTTTTAGAATGGTTCATAAACCATCGCTTGTCAATCTGTTCTGCAATCTGAGTGGTGGTGGAGCCATGGGGAGTGCAGTGGCCACTGAAGGTGGTGCCAGGATTGACACTGATTCGGTAGTCGGAGGAGTTGCAGCTGATGTAACTCTGATAGGGGTTGATTGAGGTCTATCCCTTAGCCTATTATGTCAGTGAATCAAGGGTTGTTCATCTTCCGGCTCAGACAAATCTAGCTCAATTGCTAACCCTTTTCTAGCGATATGCTTCTTTCGTTTGCCTTTAACTCCTAGTGGGATATCTTGCTTTCTTTTCTGTGAAGGTCGTGATCCTCCTTCATTGATTGTAATTCCCTTTGCCTTTTTCTGAGCTGGCTCGTTTAAGGTTGTGTGTACCATATCTGTAAAAGATCAAGAGACTAGGCGAAACTCAACTCAAACACAGAATCTTATTGCAGAAGGACTCGCGATCCAGTCGGCGAATCGCCAAATCTCTTTGGCGATCTAGGTCGGACTCGCCAAAGGAATTAGCTTGAAATATAGGCAAAGTAGAGATGAAAATTTTTATTTGGTGAGACGCCGACTACTTTCGGCGACGACAAGGTTGTCCGCCTAAAGATACAATATTATTATTATTAGTATTATTATTATTATTATCATTATTATTATTATCATCAATATTATCATTATTATTATTATTATTATTATTATTATTACTATTATTATTATTATTATTTTTTGTTATTATTGTTATTATTATTATTATTGTTGTTGTTGTTGTTGTTGTTGTTATAATAATAATAATTATTATTATTATTATTATTAATAATAATATTACTATTAATATTATTACTATTATTATTATTATTACTATTAATATTATTATTATTAATATTATTACTATTATTATTATTATTACTATTATTATTATTATTATTATTACTATTACTACTACTAGACACATGGGCTCAATAACAATATGTATTGAATCTTGAGAGATCATTTGCTTGGGTAAAAGGATTTGATTCTTCCATACAGTCATCCAACTATATAAAAATTTGTATGTATTTCGATTCAGATTATTATTATTATTATTATTATTATTGAATTTATGAGAGATTTTGGGTTGATAAATGGGATGGGGGAGGGGAGTTCTTCATGAACATATGTTTTGAAGTAAAAGTGAGTTATGAACTCATTTTAAGCCAATTTTTTAAATGATTTTCCCTAATGAGTTCCTAAAGCCTTGAGTAATGTTTTCAAGTATTTTTTCCTTATTCAAACCTCCATTTTGATGTTGTGTTTCACGTTGTTTGACCCATTTCTATATATAATTGATGTGGGAATTGTTGTTTCCAATGGGTGATTGTGAATACTTGATTATTTTAGATTGTTTATCTTTGAAGGCGATTTGGAAGGTGAAGACTCAACTTTTGGAGTGATTATTCTTCGATTTAAGGAAAGTGACTTCCTTAACCCTGTATTCTAGTTGAATTCGTATACTTCCTTTGTTGCTTGTGTGTTGGTAGTAGTGGGGATGAGTTGAAGGGTTAAATTATCTACTTGTTACATCTAACTGAATAAAAGGAATTGAAAATAAAAATGATATCTATTAAACATGATGAATGTAACACCTCAGATTAGAAAAGAATGAAAAAATGCAGTTTTTGGGTTGCCGGTGTGACCTATAGCTCCCACCTACGGTTGGTAAGAGTAGTTACTGACTGTAGGTGGCATCCATAGGTGACAAGGGAAAAGAAGTACAAAAAATTCAAAAAATTGAGTACCTACGGTGTGCATGTACGGTTGGTAGGTCTACCTACGGACGGTACATGCGCCTCGTCATTTGAAGGTCTAAAAGAAAGTCCCCAAACCCCACCAACGATTGACCAGGACGGTCTGTAATAAGATCTACGGACCGTAGGTCCAACCCTCTGTGGAGGTTCAACAGTTTTTATTTTAAGGGCTTTTTGGCCTTTTTGTGATTAGTCTAACCCAATACTATGTCATTTTACCCTCTACCTTATGCCCTATATAAAAATTTTAAACCCGCAAATTACCCAATTGAACTCAGTCTCGTAAATCATTAAAGTTGATCAATGTTCTTCCCCAATATTTCTCTCTCTAATGCTTGAAGAAGTTTAGGGTTTCAAGTTCAAGTCTCCAAATTCACCATTGATTATGGGCTTTTGACATTAAGGTATGATAGTATACACCTATGGAGTCTTTTCCTCCATAGGGTTCCTAAATTCTCCAATTTTACAAGTTCAAATCTCCTAATGGAAATAGGGTTTTTACTCAATCACATGGGTTCCTTTCAATTATGATCCAATTGATTGTTTTATGTATAACTACATGTTTTAAGTTGAACTCACTTGAACCCATGCATAATTTATGATTTCTAGATTTTGACCATATGATGAAGTTTTTGAACTAAGAAAGATAAATTTATGAAGATATTCATGTTTCTTTATGAAATTGGTGAAAATTCTATAAGTTTTCTTTGAGAGTGAAGAATCAATTTTGTTTTTGTTGTTGTGAAAGGATTTCTCACATACTACTCAAAACATGAATGTGAAAGGGTTTTCTCACATAAAGGATTCAAAAGGTCTAAAGGTTTTCTCACCTAAGATGAAATGAGATTAAGGAACTATTCTGATGAATTCTATCTTGGATTGGGTACTTGATGTGCCCTTCCATGGATAATAAGACAAGTTAAGATTAATAACTATTCAGTAGAATTTATGCTTAGCATCGAGAGGATATTGAGATGGAAGCTCTCCTGTAGTTGACACTGGGTTTCTAGTAGAAATATCCCTATCCCATAACAATGTGCCACTGATGTGAGGCTAAAAATACATATTTTTAATCATTATTTCCTCACATTTATTATTTATATTTGTCCATTTTTATCATGAATTTTATGAATTGTGTTAAATGGTATATTTTATTTGTAGGATTAAATTGGTGAAAAATGAAGAAGTTTGGAGCTAAAACGAATTAAAGATGGAAGGTTGAAGAAGGAAATCAAGCAGAAAACTTAATGGAAATAAGTTAATATAATATTAATATAATTTATTTGCAAATAAGGAAAGAAGAACTTACCTGCTGGTCCAAGTGTCAGGCAGCAACGTCAAAAGAAGTTACACGCACAAAATTGGAAGCTACACGCGGAGAAAAAGGAATCCAATTCCTTTTGGTTTTGGATGCCTAATTTAATTTGGACTCAATTATTTTATTTAGGATTTCCTACATCTATAAATAGTGCATAGAAATAATTATTTGAGGAGGGGGGCCAAGAACCAAGATACGAGACACAATATAAATTTTCTCCTAGCTTAGGAACTTTTGAAGAGCCGCCGTGGAAGCCGGAGAATTATGGTTTATTCTTTCTTCTCCTTTATTATTTATTTCCCGTGATTAATAAAAGATAGTTTAGCTATTGTTCTTAATTTTTTATGATTAACACAAGCATATTTATTTTAATAAATATTTATTGTGTTTTTGAGATAATGAGTAGCTAACTTTCATAACTAGGATTGTGGAAACCATGAGCGATTAACAAAATAACAATAGTAAATAAGCAATTCTTGACTAGTATTTTGCATGCATTGATAATTCTTTCGTTTAAAAGTCTTTTTAACGGTGGCCAACGTTAGAACTCGCCTTGTTACTACTTGTCGGACCAAGGAGGTAATTAACAAGAAAAGAATTATCAACATAGATTTAGTGTGATACTATCTAATAGGCTAGTGTCGATTGATGCGAAGTAATAACTAAGCCAAACACCGATTATGATGTCTAATATGAGGTAAAGGGAAGGGTTAGTAAATTATACACACGTAGCTGGACCAAGGTGTGGGGTGAAATTCTCTAGATGCCAGACCAATGATTTAGAGATATCTAACTTATCACTTTGCATGTAATACACTAGNAAGGTGCGGGGTGAAATTCTCTAGATGCCAGACCAAGGATTTAGAGATATCTAACTTATCACTTTGCGTGTAATACACTAGAAAAGGATTACTATTATTAGGATTACTGCGTTATGAGCTTATGGGGAACGCATTCCTAGTCACTTTTAATAATCTGAATATAAATAAATACTTAGTTCAAAGCTATCTTTTTATTGTTTGTTTATTTTATTTCAAATTAAACCCCCCATTGTTATATAACGACTATCGAGTTAAATATTTGCTATTGACAATATTCTTCCATATTCTCTGTGGGATCAACCCCGACTCATAGTTGGGTAAATATATTGCATACGATCGTTTATAATTCTTTTGAAGAAGTATATTTGAATGTTATCAAAAAATGGCGCCGCTACCGAGGAATATGGCTTAGAAATTGTCTTTAGTATTTATTTTTACTTGTAGTCCTTTTTTTTGTTTCTTAGGATTAGTTTTAATTTTTTTATTATTATTATTATCATATATCTTTTACTCTTCTTGAGATGTCATCTGAAAAAGTGTGTAGTGATAATTATTTTTGCAATTCTTGCCCTTGTTATAATCTGGATTATTATAAGCTAATTTTTTCTCAACTAAATAAGTTGTATGGGGACATGGAAGATTTGTTAATACTTCGCTATAAATCAATATGTTAGCGCAATAAAGAATATGCCTTTGAATTTGATCTCTAATATATAGATATTGAGTTGAGTGCAAAGATTAAATCATATGACACCCAACAATTTAGTAATAATATGTGTGAGGAAGAAAAAATACTTATAAGACAACTTGAAGAGCTAAAAGTTGAGGGCCAATTGCTTGATCATACTTTTATAGATGTTGTCATTGTTGAGAAGAGTACACTAGAGTTATGTAATGAAGTAGATAATATTATTTTTAAAAACTCTAGTATGTGTAAATATGAGGGTGTAAATAATAATACAATTCATAAGTTATGGCGCACTAGACCTCATTCCAATCATTTTCCACATTATGTTTAGATGATGAAATATTAATCGAGTCATCTGAGCCAATAGAAGAGTGTATGGAGGAGGAAAATTGTGTCTATATTCTTGAATTTATTGTTCTAACATCAGAGAATTACATTCCTCACTTAGGATCCAAGAAGTGCATAATGCGACATCTATTGTTTGGGACCTTTATTTTTGTACCATTACCCCTTGAGCGTAATAGAAAAATTGATTCAAAATTGGGGGTACAATTCATATCTTCAAAGTGGAAGGAAAAATAGTAAAATTGATGGTGTCGTGCCGCGACGTTAAATTAAGCGCTTATTGGGAGGCTACCCAATTAGTAGTGTAACTTCTTATTTTTTTTTATTATTATTAGTATCACTTTTTTTCTTTTCTTGTTTTTGCAAATTAGGGGAAGTTTGAGTACCCCCAAAAAAAAAAGGAGCATGTTTGAGCTTAAGTGTGGGGGGACGACCCTTGATGCAAGGAGGAATAAAAAGAACATGCTACTAGCTAGGCCAAAAGGCCTCAGGAAGTTTTCCTAACCCTTGTTTTAAATTTTATCTAATGTTTTGGGGACGTAGCATCTTTTTAAGTGTGGGGTGGAGGAATGAAATCCTAGTTTTTACCATTTTATTGAGTCTTTTTTTTTTAGGATGGGTTCCTTGGCTTTTGTTTTCGGTTCTTTTCCTGAGGATAGTCCCTTTGAACCGAGTGTCTTTTATTTTTTTTGGAATAAATTTTATTTTTTTTATTTTTTTTATTTTGGAGAGAAAAAAAAAACCCTTTTGAGTTATGTGATACTTACTATTTGGGCCTCATTTTTGAGTAGTACTTTCTTGTGGATGCTTGATTAAAAAAAATGCAGACTCTTTGACATCTAAGCTCATGGTTGTGACTTTGTATATAGCTTATTTTATTTTGTGGTTTGTTATGATCTTGTCTCTCTTAGAAGTTGAATTGATCCATCTTGAACGATACTTGTGCCATGTGTGGTGATACTTTGTTTATTCCATGTTTTGCATCTTAGTCTAGAACTTGCCCTGCATGTTATTGAAACGAAATAAAAAGTTTTGCTTTGTTTAGGAGATGATAATAGGTTTTCTTTGCTTTGTCTGGTAAATTTTAGCCTTTTCAGATATTTTATCACTAGTTAGCCCTTTTGAGCCTGTAGCCTTTTATTGGTAGCCATATTTTACCCTTGACTATTTTGTTGAATTCCTAGTTTTTGCACCTTGCTTCTTTGAGCATTATATCATAGACTTATTCTAATTATCAATTCTGAGAAAAAGGGATGGTTGAGTAAAAAGGTAATCAATGATAGCTACAAAGTGTTTAAAAGTCCTCTTTGAAAGAATGTGATATGAAAAAGAAAAAAGAAGTTACCTTGATGATGGCCCTGATCCTTCCAAGGATATTGTGCACCTTAACGCATGTAAAATACGTAAGTTGACAGTGGCTATTATGAAGGGAAACTTTAAAAAAAAAAAATAATAAAAAAAGGATTGAAACATTTTTGAGAGGATGAAAATTACTTGTGAAATAATTGTTGAAAAGAGGACTGAAAATAAAGAGAAGAAAATAATGGGTTAAGAAGTCTAAAATTGCAAAGTGTTTAAGGAAGTGTAAGTCACTATTATATAGTTTTCCTACCCATCCCCTAGCCTACATTACAATTCATTAAAGTCCTATTTGATTCTATTCAAGAATGTTTAATTAGTGGAGATGTACATAATGGGCAAGCATATGGTTCTTTGTGCATACATGTGAATTTTCTTTGTGAGTGTGAGAGTGTTCTTTGATGCCAAGTCTTTAATTTATATTCAATCTGTTGATTCGAGTGTGTGAACTATTTCTTCTTGTGAGGGCACTTGTTTCATGATAGATAGGTGATTTTATCAACTTTCTTTCATGAGAGTAGGTGAGCAAGCTTAAATTTAATGAGTTCAAAGTCCTTGTTTAAGGTTAGGAGGTTAGAGGTTTGTTGTTTATTTGGATGTCTTGCATAATCATTGAGAAGTCTACTTGATGTTTTGAAATTGGTATATGGAATTGTTTGTATTAACCAAAGTAATGACATTGCTAGTATGATTTTTCTTTGGATGATTTTTAAATGTTTGCTCGAGGACGAACAAAAGTTTAAGTGTGGGATGTTGATGTGAGGCTAAAAATACATATTTTTAATCATTATTTCGTCACATTTATTATTTATATTTGTCCTTTTTTAGCATGAATTTTATGAATTGTGTTAAATTGTATATTTTATTTGTAGGTTTAAATTGGTGAAAAAATGAAGAAGTTTGGAGCTAACACGAATTAAAGATGGAAGGTTGAAGAAGGAAATCAAGCAGACAACTTAATTGAAATAAGTTAATATAATATTAATATAATTTATTTGCAAATAAGGAAAGAAGAACTTACCTGCTGGTCCAAGTGTCAGGCAGCAACGTCAAAAGCAGTTACACGCACAAAACTGGAAGCTACACGCGGAGAAAAAAGAATCCAATTACTTTAGGTTATGGATTCCTAATTTAATTTGGACTCAATTATTTTATTTAGGGTTTCCTACATCTATAAATAGTGCATAGAAATAATTATTTGAGGAGGGGGGCCAAGAACCAAGATACAAGACACAATATATATTTTCTTCTAGCTTAGGAACTTTGGAAGATTCGCCGTGGAGGCCGGAGAATTGTGGTTTATTCTTTCTTCTCCTTTATTATTTTTTTCCCGTGATTAATAAAATATAGTTTAGCTATTGTTCTTAATTTTTTATGATTAACAAAAACATATTTATTTTAATAAATTTTGATTGTGTTTTTGAGATAATGAGTAGCTAACTTTCATAACTAGGGTTGTGGGAACCATGAACGATTAACAAAGTAAGCATAGTAAATAAGCAATTCATGACTAGTATTTTGCATGTATTGATAATTCTTTCATTTAGAAGTCTTTTTAACGGTGGCCAATGTTAGAACTCGCCTTGTTACTACTTGTCGGACCAAGGAGGTAATTAACAAAAAAAGAATTATCAACATAGATTTAGTGTGATACTATCTAATAGGCTAGTGTCGATTGGTGCGAAGTAATAACTAAGCCAAACATCGATTATGATGTCTAATATGAGGTAAAGGTAAGGGTTAGTAAATTATACACACGTAGTCGGACCAAGGTGCGGGGTGAAATTCTCTAGATGCCAGACCAAGGATTTAGAGATACCTAACTTATCACTTTGCATGTAATACACTAGAAAAGGATTACTATTATTAGGATTACTACGTTATGAGCTTATGGGGAACGCATTCCTAGTTACTTTTAATAATCTGAATATAAATAAATACTTAGTTCAAAGCTATCTTTTTATTGTTTGTTTATTTTATTTCAAATTAAACCCCCCATTGTTATATAACGACTATCGAGTTAAATATTTACTATTGACAATATTATTCCATATTCTCTGTGGGATCGACCCCGACTCATAGTTGGGTAAATATATTGCATACGATCGTTTCCATAGGTTTGTCTTAGATAGACATTAGCTAGTGGATCCCCTTAAACTAGAATTTTATGGTTCTTACCTTGGAAAGTAAGGACATCTCTTTTCGATGTGGGATAGACACAAGATTCCATGTGATAGCTCACATGGTCTATCCCGGTTAATGAAAAACTTCCCACAATAATGAACTAAGGTAACTTCTAGAAGTATCTCAAATGTGTTTAAAGATGTTTAGCTTGCATTGACCATGATTATGACTTATGTTTTCTAATAAGTTATTTTATGACTTAGCTTGGTCATTATGTATCATATAAAGTCCCTTTTAGCATGTTTTAATGACTCTTATGCATTGCTATCACACTTGGTCCATTCCATTTAATAACACATACTCTTGCCCACATTGTTTCACTAATGTAGGGTCCAACGCTCCTACCTCTCATACTCATGGCTAGATATCCCTTATAGACATTGAAAATTAGTGAGTCCTCATGTTCTGAGGACCGAGACTCTATTATTCCTTTGATGTCTTTTCATTTCAGCTTTTGTATGTGATGTAAGGTTTACATCCCAATCACTCTTTCGATGTAATAAATGGCTTTGAAACTTATGTTATACTGTCACTACTTTTGTTAAACTCTTTATGAATTGAAAATGTCTTTTGAACTCTTTAAGATTCTAGAATCTTTTATATGTATGATAAGTGACTTGTATAGGGTCTCTTGGGGTCCGATACACCGTGTTATGACTATGATGTACTTTCGGTCCTAGGAAGTTGTAACACCCTGGAAACTAGTAGACCAAACTAGAGCCTCAAGCTAGAATTCTAAGGTATGATGTATGTGATTAGATTTGTAGATTAGACTTTCCATACTTCGAAGGAGGGGATTACTAGTTTAACGTCAAGACTTGTGTTATACCCCTTATTTTATAAAATTATCTATGGAATGGTATAGGGTTGCAAAGGCCTAAGATATCAACGTAGAGTGAAAGAAAACTTGTTCTCCTAGGTGCCTAGTTGGCAATTGGGCAGCTTGATCGCCCAAGGGACTTGGCGATGCGCCAAAGGTCACCTTGTGGACTGCCCCATTTGGCCCAGGTACGAGACAAAAGGGAGAGCTAGGTCCTAGCTTGCCAACATACTTGGTGAATCGCCCATTGGCACCCTAGATCGCCTAAGTGAACTGCCCCATTTTTTAGCTTGCTGGAACTTTGGGCGAGCCAAGGGTCCACTTGGCGAGTCACCTAGTGCCCTTGGCGAGCCTAAGGGTCCAAAGGGCTAGCCTAAGGGTCCAAAGGGAGATCCTAAGGGTCCAAAGGGCGAGCCTAAGGGTCCAAAGGGAGATCCTAAGGGTCCAAAGGGCGAGCTTAGATGGGCAAGGGGCAGATTTTTAAGTTGTAACTTTGTGGGTCATTAGTTCTTTACCAAAGTTGACCCTACATTATTCTATTCCTTTCCTAGAAACAATATAAACCTATTAGACCTAAGTTTAGATCATTTTAAATCTTTCCCCTAGAATCAAAAGGAAACCCACTTCATCCTCTCCTTTCAAATATTCCTCTCTCTAGAAAAACTAAGAAGAAAAAGAAGAAGAAGAAGAGGAATAAGAATAAAAAGAAGAAGAAGAAGAGGAATAAGAAGAAGAAGAAGAAGAAGAAGAAGAAGAAGAAGAAGAAGAAGAAGAAGAAGAAGAAGAAGAAGAAGAAGAAGAAGAAGAAGAAGAAGAAGAAGAAGAAGAAGAAGAAGAAGAAGAAGAAGAAGAAGAAGAAGAAGAAGAAGAAGAAGAAGAAGAAGAAGAAGAAGAAGAAGAAGAAGAAGAAGAAGAAGAAGAAGAAGAAGAAGAAGAAGAAGAAGAAGAAGAAGAAGAAGAAGAAGAAGAAGAAGAAGAAGAAGAAGAAGAAGAAGAAGAAGAAGAAGAAGAAGAAGAAGAAGAAG
>NC_064289.1:37206673-37215223 GCF_019186545.1 Solanum stenotomum | reverse complement strand
ATGAGTTCAACACCACATACCTTAAGTTCTTATGAAGGTCTTGAGAGTGTCTTCAATGGAAGCTTGGAACTTGGAGCAAGAGTCTCTTCAATCTTGAGGAAAGTTTTGGATTAGGGTTTTGAGAGAATCTTGAGAGAAAATGTGTCTAAGTATGGGAGAGGTGTTTTGGGAAATGTTTTAGAGATGGGAATTGAACTAATGGTATATAGGAAATAACATATGCCCTTTGGAAAAAAATGGTCCAACACTTAGAAAAAAAATGAGGCGGGTGAACAGTAAAAATGCTCACTGGAAATTGCATTTCCTGCCGGACAAATTTTACGAAAATGGGCATAATTTCTTCATCCGAACTCCGAATGAGGTGAAACGAAGTGCGTTAGGTAGCTAACTCAAAGGGCTTTCCATGGACATGTTATGGGACACCCAATTATTTGCGTGCTAGGAGATATGACCCTCCAAAATAGACCCTTGAAAAAGGCTTCACTTGGAAATTTTGGATTTTGATACGGTTGCTCTAAAATTTGGGTTAGATCCATCTCCCACTTAATTTGACCCCCTAAACAAGAATATGAAGTCGGATTTTCAAAAAACGAAATGGATATTTTTATATAGCTAAACAAGTTTCCGGTAACTTCCGAAGCACCTTTTTAAGAACTTTTTGGGTCATTTCAAGTACGGACCGTAGATCGATCTACGGTCCATCAATCCCCCTCTGGAGCTCCATACTTGGAATCTTCAAAAATCAGGTACTGGAACCCTCGCAGTCTCAATCTACGAATCGACAGTACGGTCCGTAGATCAATCTACGGACTGTGAATAGGTATTGTGGTTCCACACTTGGTCAGATTTCCCTGATTTGCCTACCATGCCTTGGCTTCTGATCTACGACCACCATCTACGGAGCGTCAATGGACCTACGGTCAGTAGATCACCTCTGTAGATGCCCTTTTCTACATTTCTTTCGGTTGTCTCTTCATTTCTGCGCCTGAACATCTTTCCTGCCAAATGTGATAAAAACACATACAAAACAGGCCCTAGACACACACAACTTGTAAGTGAAATGTATTAGAAATACTGTAAACTCACGGTATATCAACACCCTCAACTTAAATTTGTTGTTTGTCCTCAAGCGACGCGCTAAGACTCTAAACGACACTTGTATAGAAGCAAGCATTTCAAGCATAAGCAATCACATGGCTCTCTATCCCAATCACTTACCGAGTGCATAATTTGTTCTCTTCGACTCGATAACCTAATTCATGTGGATCAAACCATGACAATGATCGACCAACCAACGCACAACATACACTATTTTACTATCACCAAAGTACCAACTTTTAGACAATGCAACTAGTGCCCTTACTTCAAACGAAATCCCTTTTCTTTCACACAATGGCTATGACTTTGAGTACAAGGATTCATTCAACACTCACACTCAGAAACAAATTCAAGTACAGTTAGTGCTCAATACCATAGGCTTGCCCTTATTTTCACTACTTAGAGTCCCCACATTAGTCTCTAGGATCACTATAGGACTTTCTTGGCTTGTAACATAGGCTCAGGGTTAGGTGTGGTACATTTGGCTACTTCTTAGTGACTTTCTGCCCTCCTGGACATTACACTTGGCTTTCAACCTTTTTCTGCCCTATTTTTATCTTCCTACCGTTTTACCTTCTTTCCCTTGATTTTCTTCAACCATGGATGTGACTTTAGGTTTTGTAGATCTTTCTAGTTTTCACATTTTATTTTTTTTTTTACTTTTTTTTGTTTCTTGCATTTTATGCTTTTTCTTTAGCTTTCAACAAGTCACATCAATTCCTCTCTTTTCTCAACATCAAACTCTTTTCATATCCATTTTTCTTTCTATTGATTGAGGTGCACAATACCCAATATCGGGTCAGAGCCAAGATTGAATTTACCTTTTACATTAGCCACCCTCAACTTAGGCTTTTGACCTAAGTAGAGGTGCACATGTCCAAGGAGGGACCGGGGACAACATAGTAGATTTATGGGAAGGTGAGTTCGGGGTTTAGAAAGAAATGGTCTAATTTTAGGCTCAAAGCATTTGAATCAAAAGGAGCATTTATTTCATTTGGTTGGATCTTTCATTTAGGCAATTTGTGGACTTATCAGAACAAGGGCCTATTATCATCTCCTAGCTTCTAGAGTGAATTGTCTTAGCAGGACTAACCGGGAAAGTTCTAGTTTTACACAATAATTGTTTGAACAATCACTATTCTCACACACTTGGCACATAGTTTCATTATCAGATTATCAGATTACCCAATTCAAGTTTCAGCCTAAGTCATGCCATCAAGTTGATTCATTATCATGTCATACTCAGAGCCAACATATTCAACTTGTCTTAGCCTACCAATTCTAGCACACAAGTCAAAATATGGATGGGTATATTTTTCATAAGCAATCATGGTTCATTCTTGTTCAAGCTTCTATACATACAATCCTAACACATGCCGGTTCAACTGAAATTAAACAGTCTCTTGGGGAAAAGGAACACAGGCAAGAAAACCCCATGAGAGGATTTATGAATTTTGGGTTACTCAGACTTCACCCTATCACTCACAATCCATTTACCCCACCCCCAACAAAAATAGATGCTATTGTCCCCAATGAATACAAGAACACTAAAAGATAGTGGAATGGATGAAGCAAACCTGTGGCGCATAGAGCCGAACAATCATGAACGAGTAAGAGGGTCCGGTTTCTCGGAACCCGCTGGAACAATAGTGGGGTCACCCTCAGTAGTGCCCATATCATCCATCATAGCACCATCAGTGGTGCTCACAACGTCCCTCACAACAGGCGGGATCTCTACAACTAGGGCAGAACTCAACGCCCCTGCAGCACTCTCACACACCCTCTGTTGGCACAACTCTTCATCTAACATCGAAGCCTTCATGCCATCCTTCTCCTGCCTACGCTGACTCTTTTGAGCTTTTTCCTCCTTAGTGCAATTAGAATGGTGCCTCTTACCTTTGGCATGTGTAGGCTCAAGCCCCTCCTTGGCGGTCCTACTGAATAAAGTATCTAGCACCGTATCATCAGCCAGTGCAGTAGATGTGGCCTGAGGCTCAACTGTAGATCGACAAGAATGGCATCAACGTCGGTCTGGAGACTGGCTAACTTGGACTGAAAAGAGGATAGATCTATGGTCGGGGTTGGTCGCTCAAGGAATCTCAGTTCAAAGGCATCAAGACGCTTATTAACTGCCTGGACCTTCATGTAACACCCCGACTTCTCAAAACGTATCTCCATGGTAAGACAAGGAGGGTGGGTAATAAATTAAGAATGATGTGATATGTCCTATTTTAAGTGTTTAAGTGTTGCATCTCAAGTTTTGAAATTAGGTAAGTGGCAAAATAAAAGTTGGCGGAAGTTATCGTAAGTTCCTTCTTAAAGATTTCTCTGAAATTTAGGTCAAATGTCTTGGAGGTTTTCTCCCAATCTATAAAGAGTTATGGGGCCCACAAACTATTAGATCGAAGGTCTATGAGTCTAGTTTACAACGCATCAAACCGTTCATTCATACAACTTCAGAAAAGAGAGATATTCGCATTTTCGTGGGACTGCGCAAGCAGGCACGTGAGGTGGGGCCCTAGGTCGGTGGAAAGTTGTATATATCTTCTTCTTCGAGTTTTTTCTTCATTTTAAGCTAAATATACAGAGAAAACATAGAAACCCATTTTTAGGATCAAGTAAAATATCGATTTTCTCGACGTAAGTTCTTGACGAAAGTTGTTCTACGCGTTGGGCTCATCATCGTGCTATAATTTGTTTTATCGATTGCATAGCATATCACATTTTAATGTTGGGACAGCAGGGGTTTGAATATATTTAAAGGTTTTGAGGTGAATTACGAACCTAAGATCGAGGTAAGACCCTTCTTTCATCGACTCTAGCTTTTATAAGCACCAAATAGCAATTTGCGACGGAAACACATATCTTTTATTGTATTGTCATGGTATCTTTTATTTTATGTGTTGATTACGGTCCTACCTTGTTGTAGTATCGAGGGAGTTACGGGTTAAAGTCTTTAGGCGACGTGAATTGAGCGAAAAAGGTATGTTAAGGCTATTCTCTTCCTATAGCATGTTCCTTAAAGCTTAGGAGCAATGTAATTGAGATGTTATCGTTGTTATAATTGTAGCCATTATTGTTGATTGTTGGCTGCTCGAGTACGTATAATCCTCTCTTATCGGGATTCTTATTCAGTAGTAACATTGGTATGTTGGACACGACTTAGAGGCTAATTGTATAAGTTGCCTATAACTAAATTGCTCACTTTTAGCTGTTGGATTGTTATTGTTGCCTTTGGGCTATTGTTGTTAGCTGCAGGAATGTGATCTATGCCTAGCAAGGTTATGTTTTGCCTACAGGGCTGTATGGATGCTTAAAAGGGCTATTAGTTGCCTACGGGGCTATATTGATGCCTAGAAGGGCTATGAGTTGCCTACGGGGCTATATTGATGCCTAGAAGTGCTATGAGTTGCCTACAGGGATATATATTGATGCCTAAGAAGGTTATGTGCTTCCTACAGGGCCATGTTGTTGCCTAAGAGGGCTATGAGATGTCTATAAGCTATGTTGATGCCTAAGAGGGCTATGTGACTGCCTGCGGGGCTAGGAGACTACCGATAGGGGTATACAGGCTGATTGGCACCTTTCGGGCTTTTGGGGGCCTGAGTAGGTGGTCTTGTGTGCTGTTTATACCTACCGAGCTTATGGGGGCTTGGTTAGGTTGTTGTTTTATTATTTTTGATAAAATTTAGATTTAGAAGCAGGTCAGTACAATTATCTTATCCTTAATTTATTTATCAGATTATTCCAGTATATCAGGCTACCTCATCATAGTCTATTGCCTTTCATACTCTGTACATTATTTTGTACTGACGCCCCATTGCCTTGGGGCGCTGCATTCATGCATGCAGTTCCTCACAGACGACCGAGTAGACCTCCTTATCAGCAAGATTGACTTTTATCCGATTGGTCAGCCCCTTTCCTTCGGAGGTGCCAGAGTTGGGAGGTTTGTTAACTTTTGTTGTATATATTCTCATGGGTAGGTTGGGGCCCTGTCCCACCAATCTTTACTACTCTTAGAGTCTTGCAGACTAGTGTGTGGGGTTTATAACTACGTTATGGCCATGCTGGACTAGTTTTGTTGGTTTGCTGAAGCTTACTGGTTGTGTGATGCGTTGTCTTGTTATATGCATACTTTCAGTTTTGGTATAGAGATCATGGTGGCATTGACGGCCCAATCAGGACTTCTGTGCTAGTTGACAATTTCTTTATATGAATTCTTGGGAGTAGCTGTTTCTTTTGTAAATCTGTTGACAGGGGCCTTGCCGGCCGAGGGCTTAGTTTTAAGCCAAGATATACTTGTTTGTTTTCTTAATTGCATGTGATTGCCATGCGTTGGTAGCAAATGGTTCAGCAGTGTCGGCTCGGGCCTGGATTTTGGCATTAGGAGTCAGTTGCGCCCCCTTGAGTTTGGGGCGTGACAAACTTGGTATCAGAGCAACGTCGTATCCTAGGGAGTCTGCAAGCCGTGTCTAGTAGAGTCTTGTTTATAAATGAGTTGTGCACCACATTCGATAAACAAAACGCTACCAGACATGTTAGAATGACTGTCCTTCTTTTGCTCACCTCGTGCTATAGAACGGTGTCCTAAGGGTGGATGTTTCTGGCTTATAATTGGGATTTGCATGCAGATAGAGATGACTGATACCAGGCAGACTACCAGTAGCCAAGAACTAGATACAACTGCAGGCGAGGGTACTGACAAGGTACCACAGGTGGAGGCAGCCCATTGTAAGACCCGGGGGGAGACATCTTCTCAGCCCCCTATAGTTTGTCCACAGCTTCAGGAGCCTCCGAGGGCTACAGGACTTTCGGCTCCATCAGCAGTACCACCTCTAGTTCTTTCTATTCCATCTGATCAGGATTTCAAGAGTGCAGTATATATGTTAGCACAGTTAGTAGCTGCACAGTGCCAACCAGTTGCGCCAGATATTGCCGGACCTTCTGAAGGGCCCGGAAGTTCGAGAGTTCGTGAATTTCTTGCCTTGAATCCTCCACAGTTTACAGGAACAGATCGCAGAGAAGACCCTCAACACTTCGTTGATCAGCTGCATAGGATCTTCAGAGTCATGCATGCCTCAGCGACTGAGTCAGTTGAGTTAGCAGCATTTCGATTGCGTGATATTGCAGTATTGTGGTATGAAAGTTGGGAGTGATCTAGGGAAAAAGATACATCTCTACCCACTTGGGATAGCTTTACAGAAGATTTCATAGATCACTATTTGCCTTGAGAGATTAGGGATGGCCGGTGGACCAGTTTCTGAACCTCCGACAGGGTGGCATGAGTGTCAGAGAGTACGGGCTGAGATTTGATTCATTAGCTAGATATGCACCAGCATTTGTTGATACGATGCATGACAGGGTGCGTAGATTTGTGGGAGGGCTTGACTCAGACTATATCGAGGCCTGTTCTACCGCTACTCTAAATGATAATATGGATATCTCGCGGATTCAATCTTTCGCACAGGGCATAGAGGATCGCCGACATCTACAGTATACGAGTGAGAGGGTCTCGAGAGAGAGACAGAAAAGGGCTAGGCCCGATGGTTCGCAGGGAGATTTTTAGGGTGGTCCCAGACCTCGATATTTTATTAGGCCACCTAGACCTCCACCACAGCAGTTCCAGGGTAGTAGATTTTATAGTCAGGGACAGTCAGGCCTAGGTGAGGGCTCACGAGCATCAGACTCTCATCAGCAGAGAGGCTCAGGCCAAGCTAGGACAGCACCGCCGCGTTGCGCAACTTGTGGTAGGCTGCATTTCGGGAGGTGTAAACAGGGTTCCATAGGTTGTTATTCTTGTGGACTGGCATGTGTGGAGAAACTGTCCGACCATAGGTCAGGGTGGTATAGGTCAGTCGACCAGGTCAATAGTAGGTTCCTCTTCATCAGCACAATCTACAAGGCGTGGACCCCAGACTTCAGCAGGTAGAGGTAGAGGCAGAGGCAGAGAGGGAGCATCTAGTTCTAGTAGTGGCCAGAATCGTACATATTCACTAGCCGGCCGACAGGACTTAGAGTCATCACCAGATGTTATGACAGGTACGTTGATTGTTTGCTCCCATTGTGTTTATGCTTTGATAGATCCTGGATCTACTCTGTCTTATGTTACTCCATTTATTGCAGGGAAGTTATGTATAGTAGCAGAGTCATTAGATCGACCCTTTATTGTATGTACCCCAGTTGGAGAGTCTATTGTTGCCAAGAGAGTCTATCGAGGTTGCACGGTAGAAATTATCGACCGTCAGACCTCTGTAGATCTCGTAGAGTTAGAGATGGTCCATTTCGACGTCATTATGGGTATGGACTGGTTAGCGACTTGTTATGCTAATGCTGAGTGTCGAACAAAGATTGTTAGATTCCACTTTCTAGGAGAGGCAGTTCTGGAATGGAAAGGCGTTACAACAATGCCAAAAGGTAGGTTTATTTCCTATCTTAAGGCAAGGAGGATGATTACTAAAGGTTGTATTTATCATCTTGTTCGTGTTCATAATATAGATGCAGAACCACCAACGCTTCCGTCTATTCCGGTAGTTGATGAATTTCTAGATGTATTTCCAGACGAACTTCCTGGTATCCCTCCAGAACGGGAAATTGATTTTGCTATCGATATGCTACCAGGTACACAACCCATATATATCCCTCCTTATAGAATGGCTCCTGCTGAACTAAAAGAGTTGAAGGATCAGCTGAAAGACTTGCTGGATAAAGGCTTTATCAGACCTAGTGCTTCACCATGGGTGCACCAGTGTTATTCGTGAGGAAGAAAGATGGCTCACTAAGAATGTGTATCGATTATCAACAGCTAAATAAGGCGACTATAAAGAATAAGTATCCCCTTCCGAGGATCGATGACTTGTTTGATCAGTTACAAGGTGCTGAGTGCTTCTCGAAGATTGATTTAAGATCAGGTTACCACCAAATACGAGTTCGGGAGAAAGACATTCAAAAGACATCTTTTAGAACTAGATATAGACACTTTGAGTTCTTGGTGATGTCTTTTGGATTAACTAATGTCCCAGCAGTGTTCATGGACTTGATGAATAGTATATTCAGGCCATATTTAGACTTGTTTGTGATTCTATTTATTGATGATATTTTGGTGTATTCACGTTCAAAAGCTGAGCATGCAAATCATCTGCGAGCAGTCCTTCAGGTTCTTCGAGATCAAGAACTTTATGCAAAGTTTTCTAAGTGTGAGTTCTGGTTGAACTCTGTCGCTTTCTTAGGCCATATTGTATCAGATGCAGGTATTGCAGTTGATACACAAACGATTGAGGCCGTAAAAACTTGGCCCAGACCTATGACTCCAACTGAGGTTCGTAGTTTCTTGGGGTTAGCTGGGTACTACAGAAGGTTTGTAGAGGGGTTTTCTTCACTTTCAGCACCATTAACGAAGCTGACTCAAAAAGCAGCTAAGTTCCAGTGGACTGAGGCTTGCGAGCATAGTTTCCA
>NC_064289.1:37062805-37203685 GCF_019186545.1 Solanum stenotomum | reverse complement strand
CCTGAGTAGGTGGTCTTGTGTGCTGTTTGTACCTACCGAGCTTATGGGGGCTTGGTTAGGTTGTTGTTTTATTATTTTTGATAAATTTAGATTTAGAAGCAGGTCAGTACAATTATCTTATCCTTAATTTATTTATCAGATTATTCCAGTATATCAGGATACCTCATCATAGTCTATTGCCTTTCATATTCTATACATTATTTTGTACTGACGCCCCATTGCCTTGGGGAGCTGCATTCATGCATGCAGGTCCTGACAGACGACCGAGTAGACCTCCTTATCAGCAAGATTGACTTTTATCTGGTTGGTCAGCCCCTTTCCTCCGGAGGTGCCAGAGTTGGGATGTTTGTTAACTTTTGTTGTATATATTCTCATGGATAGGCTGGGGCCCTGTCCCACCAATCTTTACTACTCTTAGAGGCTTGCAGACTAGTGTGTGGGGTTTATAACTACGTTATGGCCATGCTGGCCTAGTTTTGTTGGTTTTGCTGAAGCTTGCTGGTTGTGTGATGCGTTGTCTTGTTATATGCATACTTTCAGTTTTGGTATAGAGATCATGGTGGCCTTGACGGCCCAATCAGGACTTCTGTGCTAGTTGACAATTTCTTTATATGAATTCTTGGGAGTAGCTGTTTCTTTTGTAGATCTGTTGACAGGGGCCTTACCGGCCGAGGGCTTAGTTTTAAGCTAAGATATACTTGTTTGTTTTTTTAATTGCATGTCATTGTCATGCGCTGGTAGCAAATGGTTCAGCAGGGTCGGCTCGGGCTTGGGTTTTGGCATTAGGAGTCAGTTGCGCCCCCTTGAGTTTGGGGTGTGACACTTCCGGTCCATCATGCCCTCCATCCTTCGCTCGATTTGGCCTCGGACTCAGCTATCGACTTTTGCATCCAAGGCTGGATGTGATGCAGCAGTGTGGCCATCTCAGCCTCTAATTTTTGTACTCTGGCCAATGGGACAACGGCAGCCCCGAACTGTGGTGTGGACCGGGATGAGCTAGGAGCCATACTAGCTGCCTGAGAAGAGGAGGCCGGGACAATATCGATGTGATCTGGTATACTGGGTTCATCGCCCTGTGCCTGCCCCATTGTGTCTGTAAGATCAGCACCCAAGGGAGGTACCTCAACCTGGGGCTCTCCGCGAGGTTCCGCCACATTTGCATCATCTCGAATGAGGCCTATATCTAATGCCCCTGTAGGGTGGATTAACCTGTCACAATGCCAGATCGGCACTCCCTCTCGTGAATCTCTGCCAGCAGCATGCGGGCAAAGTCAATCTCCACTCCTACTACCAATGCTGCAACCATAACCGCTCTGTCCCATGTGAGTTGGTTGTCAGCTTTTGTAGGCGACACCCTATTACGTACCAACAACCAAAAGAACTTGGCCACAAAATTTAATGTGGTCTTTCGGATACCCAACCGTGGAGTGGCGACCCATTCCGCACGCTCGCCATCTGCAATAATGTACCTAGCCAACCATAGTATCACAGTCTCTCGCTGCTTAGCATTCCTCTGGAAAGTGCCACTCCGCACGATGTCCCATCTTTAATCACACTCCGCTATGTTTAGAGACCAAGAGTGACCCATGGTAGGACCATAGAGAAAACGGCTGATGGTGGCAGGTGATATGTCCACCGGACAACCTCAGACCATAGTAGAAGTGAGAGGATCTTGGGCTAGGGGCTTTGACCGCTTGGAAATCGAACCTTGGAGAGTGGCAGCATAGGAGGCGTAGAATTCCCGCACAATCTCCTCGCTATACGTCCCTGGGTCTCGAGCCATCCAGTCACACTTGTGAAGGTTAAACAGCCGGTGGATATCTGGAACAGTGTGCAAGCTCCCCGTGAGGACTATGCGCTCCTCTGTAATAAGTCAGGCCATGTTCTGTTTGTCGTTTATCATCTTGGCATCCAGATAAATTTGCCATTGGCCCTCTACGCACCATCTATTTAGCTCGCCGACTACTGCAGTAGGATCATCATTCTGTGGTGCAGGTATGGACTTCGAGCTAGTGGCCTCATCAGACGTGGTTGCTTGATCATTCTCACCGGACCCTGAGGCTGATTTAGCACTGGACCTTGCAGCATGGGTAGATTCGGACCCTGAAGCATGGACTGCAGCATTGGTCGACTTAGAGCCCGAAGCCTGGGCAGACTCGGATCCGTACTTAGACCCCTCATCTAAACTGGAAGCAGCCCCAGTTGGTGATCCGATCAGTGTGTGCTCCTCATCAGACTGGGAGACAGTGACTACGTCGGGAAGCACCTTCTGGGGAGTGCCTCTGGTGACTCGGGGTGCAGTAGGAGAAGTCCGTGTGTTGGGATGAACGTATGCTGGATCCTTTTCCGTGTCTGTGTCCTCATCGATTAACTTGAAACTAGGGGCAACAGATTTTGACTTGCCCTATTTTGAGTAGGTGACTAGCTTCTTGGGTGCCATCGTACTTGTAGAGGCCATATTAGAACTATAAACAAACAGTGACAACGTCCCATGAAAATTTCAGACAAAAGCTACAGAGGTCATCCACGGAGGATACCTATGGTCCGTAGACTGATCTACGGTCCGTGGAACCCTTCCATGGATCAGAGGGCCAACAATATTGGTTGCAGATGGAAACCACAGATGTGCAGAACGGTCTGTAGATTGCTCTACAGACCATAGTCCACATCTGTGGTTTCACACTTTGTGAAATTTTTCAAGTGCATCCACTCACGAACGTCATCTACGGTCCGTAGATGGATCTACGTTCGTAGACGGGGTATCGTGGATGCCATTTGTGCCGGATTTCAGCCATTCTTTACTTCTGATCATACATATTTGACCTTATGTTTCACCATTATCTAAGTCTAATCATGCATTTCAATATTCAACTATGCTAGTTCTTCATTCTTAGGATTCCGAATGATCATTTTAACAAATATTTAAGATAAACTTTGGAACCCTAAGTCGAAACTGACATTTAGACTAGTACTCTCATTTGACATGGCAAAACAATCACTACCTATCGTTCCAAGGGCATTGTAATTTCCAAATTTTAGCATGGGATTTTATCTAACAATTACCCAAGGTCAAGACCCGACCCCGACTTTCTATATTCAATCTATGAATCAAAATTCAAAGTGAGGGGAAAGCCTATTACCTTACAAGGAACGAGGAGTGGGGTGATTGCGTGACGACACTAGGCTTTGCAAGAAAAAAGAATTACTTCTTGATTACTGACCCGAACACTGAACCTTGTGGGAATTTTTGTAGAGGAAAGGGAGTTTAGGGGTTTAAAGAAAAAGGAAGGGAAGATTAATTTGGGGAGTGATGGGGTGATTATTGAGTGATTTGAGGAGTTTGGGAGGTTATGAAATGGTTTTGGGATTAAATGGAGGGAAGTGAATGATTTTTAAAAAATAGGGATTTTTAAATAGAGGGGTCCGGGTCGGGTCAGGCAGCCTTAGGATTTGGACCCACAAGATCCCGTCTACTGTCCGTGGGTCAATTGACGGTCTGTAGATTGGGACCGTCGATGACATTATACTTGAAAATTTTTAGAACATACCTGGGATTTATGGACCCCATTTACGATCCGTGCAAACAACCACAGACAGTCAATGAGGCCCGTAGACCTCTGCGCCAGTCCATTTTCTGCAGATTTCTCATTTTGGCCCTGCACATGTAGCAACCATTAGGCTATTCTTTTTTTTATTTATTTTCTAGACAGTTTTTAGACACGGACCCTATGCTAATTCTAGCCAACGCTAAAAATAAAATAAAATAAAAAAACTAAAACTTAAACACCTATCAAAATTAATAAAGAGAATCAACTAAAACATAGAATTGCTAGATGGAAACAAAAACCTATTGTTGGCTAGATTGTACATCTTGGGTTGCCTCCCAAGCAGCTCTTGATTTAACGTCGCAGCACGATGCCGGTCTCTTGATTACTCAGGCTTTATCAAGATGGTAGGCCTCGATCACTTCTTCCACACTCTCTGCATTTCCCAGATAGATCTTGATCCTTTGCCCATTTACCATGAACCTTGTTCCGTCGCTCTTCTCAAGCTCAACCGCTCCATAGAGGAGCACTTTTGTGAGCAAAAATGGCCCAGTCCATTTGGACTTGAGTTTGCCTGGAAACAAGCGCAACTTAGAGTTGAATAGAAGCACAAGATCATCAACAACAAATTCTCGATTTTCAATTCTTTGATCATGGTACCTCTTCATCTTCTCTTTGTACAAGGCTGAACTTTCATAAGCTTTTAGGAGAAACTCATCAAGCATATTCAATTCATTCATTCTCTGATTAGATGTGGCGCCCCAACCCAAATTTAGTTTCTTCATTGCCCACATTGCCTTGTGCTCTAGATCCACTGGTAAATGACAGGACTTCCCATACACAAGTTGGTAAGGAGACATCCCTATGGGAGTCTTGTAGGCTGTGTGATAGGCCCATAGAGCATCATCAAGCTTCCTTGACCAATCCGTTCTGTTAGCATTCACAGTCTTCACCAAAATCTGTTTAATCTCTCTGTTAGACACTTCAACTTGCCCACTAGTCTACGGGTGGTACGGAGTGTCCACATTGTGGCGGACACCATATTTCTCAAGTAGTGCCTCGAACAATTTATTACAAAAGTGGGAACCTCCATCACTGATTATTGCCCTTGGTGTACCAAATCTGGAGAAAATATTCCTTTTCTAAAATGCGGTGACACTTTTACCTTTATTGTTGGGGAGCGCAACTGCTTCCACCCACTTTGATACATAATTAACTGCAATAAGAATATACTTCAGCCCATGTGAACTCACAAATGGACCCATAAAATCAATGCCCCATACATCAAACAACTTAATTACCAATATGGGATTGATAGGAAGCTCTTGCCTCTTGGAAATCCCTCCTTCTCTTTGGCAACGATCACACGACTTTGCGAAATGATGAGCATCTTGGTGGATGGTAGGCCAGTAGTACCCACACTGCAAAATCTTATGTGCAGTCGGAATACCACTATGATGCACACCCATAGGCGACGAATGGCATGCTTCAAGTACACTCAACATCTCAACCTCTGGCACGCAGCGACGAATAGTCCCATCTGCACAACTACGATACAAGTAAGGCTCATCCCAAAAGAATTTCTTCACTTCATGCATAAACTTCTTCCTTTGGTGAAAAGACAAATCTGGAGGCACCAAATCGCTTGCCAAATAATTAGCAAAGTCTGCAAACCACGAAATCAGATCATGAGAAGCAGCCAAAACCTGCTCATCTGGAACATTAATTTCAGCCCCATCACCAAGCTTTAGCATAGCTTCTTCCTCTAATCTGGATCGGCAACTTGATTTTCGGTCCCCTTTCTATCTTTTACCACAAAATCAAACTATTACAGCAACAATACCCATCTAATCAACCTCAGTTTTGCATCTTTCTTCACCATCAGATACCTCAATGCAGAATGGTCAGTATGCACTATGACCTTAGTACCAAGAAAATAGGATCGAAATTTTTTGAATACGAAAACCACCGCAAGAAGCTCTTGTTCAATCACAGTATAATTCTCCTGGGAGACATTTAGAGCTTTGCTAGCATAGTAAATAGGATGGAGTATTTTCTCTCGCCTCTGTCCCAATACCACACCAAGCGCCACTCCACTTGCATCACACATTACCTCAAACGGTTGTCCCCAATATGGTGAGATAATGATAGGTGCAGTAATTAACTTCTCCTTCAACTCTCCAAATGCTCTCAGACAAGCATCATCAAAATCAAACTTAGACTCATTTTCGAGCAGTTTGCACAAAGGATGTGCGATTTTAGAGAAGTCCTTGATGAACCTCCTATAGAAACCTGCATGCCCAAGAAAACTTCTAACACCTTTTACAGAGATAGGTGGTGGAAGCTTTTCTATTACCTCAACTTTTGCTCGATCAACCTCAATACCTTTCTCAGAAATCCGATGGTCTAACACGATTCCTTATTTCACCATAAAGTGGCACTTCTCCCAATTTAGCACTAGATTGCAATCTTCACACCTTTTCAACACCTCGACCAAAAGATCTAGACAACGGTGAGTCACCCACAACTGAAAAATCATCCATGAACACTTCAAAAGTGTCTTCCACCATATCAGAAAATATAAACATCATACAGCGCTGAAAGGTTGCTCGAGCATTGCAAAACCCAAATGGCATCCGTTTGAATGCAAAAGTCCCATAAGGGCAAGTGAAGGTGGTCTTCTGGAGCTAGAGAAATTTGATTGTAGCCTGAATACCTATCAAGAAAACAATACCAACCCTTTCCTGCAAGTCTATCCAACATCTGGTCCATGAACGACATAGGAAAGTGGTCATTTTCTGTCCACACATTCAACTTCCGGTAATCCATACAAACTCTCCATCCAGTAACAGGCCTCATTGGAACAAGCTTATTTCTTTCATTTGGAACCACAGTAATACCACCCTTTTTAGGCACGCACTTCACAGGACATACCCAACTACTATCTGCGATGGGGTAAATAACTCATGCATCCAGTCACTTGATGATCTCCTTTTTAACTACCTCTTACATAGGTGAATTTAATCTTCTCTGGTGCTCAATACTTGGCTTATGATCTGGCATGAGTTGGATTTTGTGAGAGCAAATACCAGGAGGAATCCCAATAATATTTGCAATAGTCCACCCAATAGCTCGCTTGAACCTCTATAACACAGTCACCAAGCACTCTACTTGTCTCGCATTCAAATCTGCCGCAATGATGACCGGCAAAGTATTCTCTCTGCCCAAGTATACATACCTCAAATGCGGTGTTAGAGCCAAAAGCTCCAATTTCGGTGCCTCCACAATAGATGGTCTTGCGGGTGGGGACTCCCGATTCTTTATGTCTAACTCATACTTCTTTGGTTTGGACCGATATTCACACCTATCGAGTGCGGCTACCAACTTATCATACTCTTCAATACCATCACTCTCGAAGTTCATCATAACTGTTGCTAGTGCCTCAACACCTAGTCGCTTTTCAATTTGCACTTCTATTCCACTCTCAACTCTGTAGGTTATAGCAGATATTGTTTGGAGCTCACCACTCTGCTTCATGGATCTACAAATATTGAAAGTTACTTCTTCATTGTTCAGTCTGAACTTCATCTGCCCCTTCTCCATATCAATCAATGCACGCCCTGTGGTAAGGAATGGTCTCCCAAGGATGATGGGAACCTCAAAATCGACCTCACTGTCAAGACTCACAAAATTTGCCGAAAAAATGAAAGACTCCACTTTCACTAGCACATCATGGAGTACACCAATGGGCCTCTCCACAGTTCGATCAGCCATCAGTAACCGCATGGTAGTGGGCTTTGGGTCCCCCAGGCCCAACTTCTTGTAAATAGACAATGGCATGAGGTTTATGCTAGCACCAAGGTCACACAATGCCTTACCAAAATGTAACAGCCCGTTAGTACATGGAATCGTGAAGGCACCAGGATCCTCCTTATTTTGCACAAGAGACCTTATAGCAATATCACTACAATGCTGCATTCTATCATCATCTTCAAAACTTACAAACCTCTTCTTTGTCACCATATCTTTCATAAACTTTGCATACCGAGGCATTTGCTCCAAAGCTTCTATCAATGTGACGTTGATGGAAAGTTGCTTCAGCATAGTAAGAAACATGCGATATTTACCATCTTCAGTCTTTTTCACTAACCTCTGTGGAAAAGGTAGTGGAGGTCTAGGTATGGGTACCACTTTCTGAGATATCTCCGCTTCTTTATTTGTCGCATTCTCAGACTCTTCTCTAACCTCTATCACATCATCTTCTTTTCTAATCTCAACTTCCACCACAGACGACCTAGGTGGATCTATAGTTTGCTTACCCCCTCGAGTAATAGTTGCGAATACAATGATCGTCATTCTTTGGTTTTTGAATGGTGTTGCTAGGAAGAGTACCAGGTTGACGCGGGTTCACTGTAGTAGATAACTGGGTCATTTGCTGCTCTAGGTGCTTTATTGACACTGCATGAGCATCAACCTTTTGACCAACACAAGACAAATCGCTTTTCATCTCCTTCACATTCTCATCAGTTGCATCAAACCTTCTCTTCATCTTTTGCATCATATCTTCAATACGTGCCATATTGCCTCCAGCTTTTCGAGTACCAGATTCCCGATTTTGAGGGGAAACATAAGGTCCAACCCGATCATTTTTGTTGCCATATGTGTTCCTGTTGTAGTTGTTGTCGCGATTGAAGTTCCCATCCCGGACATATTGACCCTCTCAGTTGTAATTTCCATAGTTCCAACCTTGGTTTCCTTGACCATGGCGCCAATTTTCCGCGTTGGATCCTTGGGCATTGGTCAGAAACCCCCCGTCTGATCATTCACTGCATAAGCATCCTCTCCATAGTAACACTCTTCATTTGGTGGTGGCGTTCTAGTCAAGTAATTCACATCATTTACCTTCTCTGCACCTCCACTCACATGCTTCAATACCAACCCCAACTCGGTCCTCATCTGAGCCATCTCCTCACGAATCTCATCCGCAGACTATGTGTTTGTATTCTAAATGGAAAATGTGTTTCTCCCAGTATCTGACCTCCTAGTGCTCCATGCTTTATTATTGTGAGATATCTTCTCCAGTTTTTCTGAAATCTGTGCATATGTGCAGTCTCCATACGAACCTCCTGCAATAGTATCAAGCACTGCTTTATTGTTGTCATCCTGACCTAGATAGAAATATTCCTTCAGCGACTCATCATCAATACGGTGATTTGGGACATCTCTTACGAAGGCACTGAATCTGTCCCAAGAGCTACTCACAGACTCTCCACGTAATGCTACAAAATTGTTGACCCTATCTTTATGATTTAGATTCTTGGACACTGGATAGCACCTTGCTCGGAACAGATTCGTCAGTTGGTCCCATGTAAAGATTGAGTTATAAGGAAGCTCAGTGAACCATACTGCAGCAACGCCTGTCAGTGATAGAGGGAACACTCGTAATCCGATGACATCCATATCCAAATCTAGTCTACCTACACAACTTTTGCAAACCACCCTTAGCTTGGCTAAGTGAGCATATGGGTTATCCGATGGCAATCCTGAGAATAAGCCCCTTGTTGTAAGCATTTGCATCAAGCTGCTAGTCACCACAAATGTGTGCCCTGGAGGTAGAGGAGGTAGAACAATAGGTCCATTTGAGTCTGCTATATTAATGTTGCCCCGATAGTGGTCATGTTGTCGTGGGCCTAGTGGATCTTGCAGCCTCAATGCATCTCCCAATTGATTGTCAGCTGGAATCTGATTGTCCCTACCAACTACCCTAGGTTGCCGTAACTCAACCGCATCACCTAGATTTCCTCCGATAGGATTAACTGGATCTCCTGGATTGTTCATTCTTCGTAAAGTGCGATTCAACTCTGGATCGTAAGGAGTAAGTGGTTCACCCTGGCTCCGTGTACTTGGCATACACTAATGTCAGAACTTACGAGAGACAAAAACAAAGATAAAAAGTAAAATTAGGAAATATTACACTAACGTTCAATAATGTAGTTAAAATAAATCTAAAAGCCAAATTTCCCCAGCAGCGGCGCCAAAATTTGATACACTCAAATTACACCTCCCTAAAGAAGCATAAGCGATCGTTATCAAGTAAAGAACCCAACTTGTAGGTTGGGGTCAATCCCACGAGGAAAATGGTTTAGACTTTACTTTAACCAACAATTATATTCAATTATTCAAATTACTTCCAGAAACAAGTAATTAAAAGGGGGGTTTCTGTGAAACAAATAGTATGAATTTAATAAGTAATCAGTAATCAAAACTCAATTTTGGTTGTTATCAAGATGAGAGAAATAACTAGGGTATACGTGTTCCCCACAAGCTCATAACGCAGTAATCCTAGTAATAGCAATCCTTTCCTAGTGTACTACATGCAAAGTGATAAGTTAGGTATCTCTAAATCTTTGGTCCGGNTTTTCTAGTGTATTACATGCAAAGTGATAAGTTAGGTATCTCTAAATCTTTGGTCCGGCATCTAGAGAATTTCACCCCGCACCTTGGTCCGGCTACGTGTGTATAATTTACTAACCCTTACCTTTACCTCATATTAGACATCATAATCGATGTTTGGCTTAGTTATTACTTCGCACCAATCGACACTAGCCTATTAGATAGTATCACACTAAATCTATGTTGATAATACTTTTCTTGTTGATTACCTCCTTGGTCCGGCAAGTAGCAAAAAGGCGAGTTCTAACGCATGCACTCGTTAAAAAGACTTCTAAATGAAAGAATTATCAATGCATGCAAGACACTATTCAAGTATTGCTTAGTTACTATTCATACTTTGTTAATCGCTCATGGTTCCCACAACCCTAGTTGTGGGGTTTAGTTACCCATAATCATATGAACACAATTCATTGTTTTAGATGAAAGAATTATGAACTTACGTAAGATGAATAATAAACCCAGAAATTCTACTAGAATTGCAACACCAAAACCTTCAAAACGAACTTAGAAAATTAAATAATTTCTAAAGTTGCAAGTTAATCTCCCGAGTCAAGAACTAGAATAGAATAATAATGTCTAATCCCCAAAAATGAGGTTTACATGCCTTATTTACATGTAGCAACCATTATGCTATTCTTTTTTCTTTTTCTTTTTTCTTAGTGTTGGCTCTATTAGCATAAGGTCCGTGTCTAAAAAGTGTCCAGAAAATTAAAAAAATTAAAAAACAATAGCCTAATGGTTGCTACATGTGCAGGGCCAAAATGAGAAATCTACAGAAAAAGGTCTGGTGCAGAGATCTACGGGCCCCATTGACAGTCTGTGGTTCAATCTATGGACCATAAATGGTGTTCGTAGATCCCAGGTATGTTCTAAAACTTTTCAAGTATAATGTCATCGACGGTCCCAATCTACGGACCGTCAATTGACCCACGGACCGTAGACGGGGTCTCGTGGGTCAAACACTAAGGCTGCTTGACCTGACCCGGACCCCCTATTTAAAAACCCCCATTTTTTTAAAAATCATTCCACTTCCCTCCATTTAATCCCAAAACCATTTCATAACCTCCCAAACTCCTAAAATCACTCAATAATCACCCCTCACTCCCCAAATTAATCTTCCCTTCCTTTTTCTTCAAACCCCTAAACTCCCTTTCCTCTACAAAAATTCCCACAAGTTCCGGTGTTTGGGTTAGTAATCAAGAAGTAATTCTTTGGTCTTGCAAGGTCTAGTGTCGTCACACGATCACCCCACTCCTCGTTGCTTGTAAGGTAATAGACTTTCCCCTCAATTTGAATTTTGATTCATAGATTAAATATAGAAAGTCGGGAGTCAGGTCTTGACCTTGGGTAATTGTTAGATAAAATCCCATGCTAAATTGGAAAATACAATGCCCTTGGAACGATATATAGTGATTGTATTGCCATGTCAAACGAGAGTATTAGCCTAAATGTCAGTTTTGACTTAGGGTTCCAAAGTTTGTCTTAAATATTTGTTAAAATGATCATTCGGAATCCTACGAATGAAGAACTAGCATAGTTGAATGTTGAAATGCATGATAAGACTTAGATAATGGTGAAACATAAGGTCAAATATGTATGATCAGAAGTAAAGAATGGATGATATCTGGCACAGATGGCATCCACGATACCCCATCTACAGAATGTAGATCCATCTACAGACCGTAGATGAGGTTCGTGACTGGATGCACTTGAAAAATATCACAAAGTGTGAAACCACGAATGTGGACCACGGTCCGTAGATCAATCTACGGACCGTTCTGCACATCCGTTGTTTCCATCTGCAACCAATATTGTTGGCCCTATGATCCACGGAAGGGTTCAACGGACCGTAGATCAGTCTACGAACCGTAGGTATCCTCCGTGGATGACCTGTAGGTTTTGTCAGAAATTTTCATGGGACGTTGTCACTGTTCGTTTATAGTTCTAATATCGCCTCTACAGGTACGATGGCATCCAAGAAGCTAGTCACCTACTCAACACAAGGCAAGTCAAAATATGTTGCCCCTAGCTTCAGGTTAATCGATGAGGACATGGACACGAAAAAGGATCCAGCATACGTTCCTCCCAACACACGGACTTCTCCCACTGCACCCCGAGTCACCACAGACACCCCCAGAAGGTCCTTCCCGACATAGTCACTGTCTCCCAGTCTGATGAGGAGCACACACTGATCGGATACCAACTGGGGCTACTTCCAAATCAGAGGAGGGGTCTATGTCCGGATTTGAGTCTACCCAGGCTTCGGGCTCTAAGTCGGGCAATGCTGCAGGCCATTCTTCAGGGTTCGAATCTGCCCATGTTGCAGGGTCCAGTGCTAAATCAGCCACAGGGTCCGGTGAGAATGATCAAGAAGCCTCGTTTGATGAGGCCACTAGCTCGGAGTCCGTACCTGCACCACGGAATGATGATCCTACTCCAGTAGCTGATGAGCTAAATAGATGGTACGTAGAGGGCCAATGGCAGATTTATCGGGATGCCAAGATGATAAACGACAAACAAAAGATGGCATGATTTATTACAGAGGAGCGCAAAGTCCTCACGGGGAGCTTGCACACTGTTTCGAACATCCACCGACTGTTTAACCTTCACAAGTGTGACTGGATGGCTCGACACCCAGGGACGTATAGCGAGGAGATTATGTGGGAATTATACGCCTCTTATGCTGCCACTCTCCGAGGTTCAATTTCCAAGTGATCAAAGCCCCTAGCCCAAGATCCTCTCACTTCCACTATGGTCCGAGGTTGTCCGGTGGACATATCACCTGCCACCATCAACCATTTTGTCTATGGTCCTACCACGGGTCACTCTTGGTCTCTAAACACAATAGAGTTTGATTACTGATGGGACATCGTGCGGAGTGGTACTTTACAGAGAAATGTTGAGCAGTGAGAGGCTGTGATACTATGGTTCGCTAGGTACATTCCTGTAGATGGCGAGTGTGCGAAATGGGTCGCCACTCCACGATTGGGAATCCGAAAGGCCACATTAAATTTTGTGGCCAAGTTCTTCTGGTTGTTGGTGCGTAACAGGGGGTCGTCTACAAAAGTTGACAACCAACCCACATGGGACAGAGCGGTTATGGTTGCATCATTGGTGGCAGGAGTGGAGATTGAATTTGCCCGCATGTTGCTGGCAGAGATTCACGAAAGGGCCTTCAAGACCTCCACTACTTACCCCTTTCCATGTTTGATTTTTCAATTGTGCAGGGACTCTGGAGTGCCGATTTGGTATTGTGACAGGTTAATCCACCCTACAGGGGTATTATATATAGGCCTCATTCGAGATGAGGCAAATGTTGCAGCACCTCACAGAGATCCCCAGGTTGAGGTACCTCCCTTGGGTGCTGATCTTGCAGACACAGTGGGGCAGGCACAGGGCGGTGACCCAGTATACCAGATCACGCCGATACCGTCCTGGCCTCCTTTTCTTAGGTAGCTAGTATGGCTCCTAGCTCATCCCGGTCCACACCACAGTTCGGGGCTGTTGTTGTCCCATTGGCCAGAGTAGAGAAATTAGAGGCTCAGATGGCCACACAGCTGCATCACATCCAACCTTGGATGCAAAAGTCCATAGCTGAGTCCGAGGACAAAATTGAGCGAAGGATGGAAGGCATGATGGACCGGAAGGTCCAGGCAGTTTATAAGCATCTTTATGCCCTTGAACTGAGAGTCCTTAAGCAACCAACCCCGACCATAGATCTATCCTCTTTTTAGTATGAGTTAGCCAGTCTCCGGACCGACGTTGATGCCATTCTTGCCTCCCCAATAGTTGGGCCCCAGACCGCACCTACTGCACTGGTTGATGATACGGTGTTGGATACTTTATTCAGTGGGACCGCCAAGAAGGGGCTTGAGCCTACACATGCCAAAGGTAAGAGGCACCATTCTAATCGCATTGAGGAGGAAAAAGCTCAAATGACATAGCGTAGGCAAGGGAAGGAGGACAAGAAGGCTTCGATGTTAGATGAAGAGTTACGCCAGCAAAAGGTGCGTGAAAGTGTTGCAGGGGCATCGAGTTCTGCCCCAATTTTAGAGATCCCGTCTTTTATGAGGGACGTTGTGAGCACCACTGATGGTTCTATGATGGATGATGTGGGCACTACTTAGGGTGACCCTACTATTATTCCAGCGGGTTCCGGGAAACCAGACCCTCTCGCTCGTTCATGATTCTTTGGCGCTATGTGCCACAAGTTTTCTTCACCCATTCCACTATCTTTTAGTTTTCTTGTATGCATTGGGGACGATAACATCTATTTTTGTTGGGGGTGGGGTAAATGGATTGTGAGTGATAGGGTGAAGTCTGAGTAACCCAAAACTCATAAATCCTCTCTTGGAGTTTTCTTGTCTGTGTTCATTTTCCCCAAGAGACTGTTTAATTTCTGTAGAACCGACATGTGTTAAGATTGCATGTATAGAAGCTTGAACAAGAATGAAGCATGATTGCTTATGAAAAATATACCCGTCCAAATTTTGACTTGTGTGCTAGAATTGGTAGGCTAAGACAAGTTGAATATGTTGTCTCTGAGTATGACATGATAATGAATCAACTTGATGGCATGACTTAGGCTGAAACTTGAACTGGGTAATCTGATAATCTGATAATGAAACTATATGCCAAGTGTGTGTGAGAATAGTGATTGTTCAAACAGTTATAGTGCAAAACTAGAACTTGTCCGGTTAGTTCTGCTAAGACAATTCACTACAAAAGCTAGGAGATGATCATAGGCCCTTGTTCTGATAAGTCCACAAATTGCCTAAATGAAAGATCCAACCAAATGAAATAAATGCGCCCCTTGATCCAAATGCTTTGAGCCTAAAATTAGACAATTTCTTTCTAAACCCCGAACTCACCTTCCTATAAATCTACTATGTTGTCCCCGGTCCCTCCTTGGACATGTTCACCTCGACTTAGGTCAAAAGCCTAAGTTGAGGGTGGCTAATGTAAAAGGTAACTTCAATCTTGGCCCTGACCCGATATTGGGTATTGTGCACCTTAATCAATGGAAAATCCATAAGTTGAGGGTGGCTATGAAAGAGGAAATCAAAAGAAAAATGGGTATGAAAAGAGTTTGATGTTGAGAAAAGAGAGGATTGGATGTTACTAGTTAAAAGATAAAGAAAAAGCATAAAATGGAAGAAAGAAAAAAAATATAAAATGTGAAAAATAGAAAGATCTACAAAACCTAAAGTCACATCCATGGTTGAAGAAAATCAAGGGAAAGAAGGTAAAACGGTAGGAGGACAAAAATAGGGCAGAAAAAGGTTGAAAGCCAAGTGTAATGTCCAGGAGGGCAGAAAGTCACTAAGAAGTACCCAAATGTACCACACCTGACCCTTAGCCTATGTTGCAAGCCAAGAAAGTCCTATAGTGATCCTAGAGTCAAATGTGGGGAGTCTAAGAAGTGAAAATAAAGGCAAGCCTATGGTATTGAGCACTAATTGTACTTGAAGTTGTTTTTGAGTTTGAGTGTTGAATGAATCCTTGTACTCAAAGTCATAGTTATTGTGTGAAAGAAAAGGGATTTCGTTTGAAGTAAGGGCAGTAGTTGCATTGTCTAAAAATTAGTACTTTGGTAATAGTAAAACAGTGTATGTTGTGTGTTGGTTGGTCGATCATTGTCATGGTTTGATCCGCATGAATTAGCTTATCGAGTCAAAGAGAACAAATTTACCCAGTAAGTGAGTGTGATAGAGAGCCATGTGATTTCTTACGCTTGAAATGTTTGCTTTTATACAAGTGTCGTTTAGTGCGTCGCTTGAGGACAAACAATGAATAGAATAGCTTGATGTTGAGTTTTATGATTCTTTCATGGATAGTTAAACTATGTAGCTTGGGATAGTAGGTCTCATGGTAGCTTGGGATTGAGGAATTAAGCTCTCCTAAGGTTAGCTTGAAATAGCATTGCAAAGATGCTTTTAATGGTAGCTTGCGTTAGTATAGCCATGGTAGCGTAGGATGACGCTATATACTCTTCTAAGGTTTGCTTTAAATAGCATTGCAAGGATGCTTTTCATGGTAGCTTGCGTTAGTATAGGCATGGTAGCCTAGGATTGAGGATCTATACTCTCTTAAGGGTAGCTTGAACTAGCATTGCAAAGATGCATTTCATGGTAGCTTGATTTGGTTAGGCAAAGACCATTTAATGGTATCTTAGGATTGAGACATCATACTCTC
Source organism: Solanum stenotomum (assembly GCF_019186545.1). NCBI lineage: Eukaryota > Viridiplantae > Streptophyta > Magnoliopsida > Solanales > Solanaceae > Solanum > Solanum stenotomum. The sequence goes on along the minus strand of NC_064289.1, from coordinate 37,187,492 downwards.
CTAAGATATCTTAGGGTTGAGAAGTCATACTCCCCTAAGGGTAGCTTGCATCCTATTGAATGGTTGCATGGTCCACAATTAGGAGCTATTGTTGTCCCATTGGCCAGAGTACAGAAGTTAAATGCTCAGATGGCCACCCTGTTGCATCACATCTAGCCGTGGATGCAAAAGTCGATAGCCGAGTCCGAGGCCAGAGTGGAGCGCAGGATGGAGGGGATGATGGACCGGAAGGTCCAGGCTGTTAATAAGTGCCTTGATGCCTTTGAATTGCGAGTCCTCGAGCGATCAGCCCCGACCATAGATCTATCTGCTTTGCAGGCTGACTTAGCTAGCCTCCGAACTGACGTTGATGCCATCCTTGCCTACCTTCAGTTGAGCCTCAGGTTTCACCTACTACATTGGTTGATGATACAGTGCTAGATGATCTATTCAGTGGGACCGTCGAGGAGGAGCTTACCCCTACACATGCAAAAGGCAAGCGGCACCGTTCTCATCGCACTGAGGAGGAAAAAGCTCATAAGAGACAATGTCGGCAGGAGAAGGAGGCAAGGAGGGCTTCGATGTTAGACGAAGAGTTGCGCCAGCAAAGGATGCGTGAGAGAGTTGCAGGGGCATCGAGTTCTGCCCCAGTTGTAGAGGTCTAACCTGTTTTGTGGGACTTTGTGAGCACCACTGATGGTGCGGAGAGATTGATAGAGAGCACTACTGAGGGTGCTATGATTGCTGAGGTGGGCACTACTGAGGGTGCCCCCACTATTGTTCCAGCGGGTTCCAGGAAACCGGACCCCCCTGTTTGTTGATGATTCACCGGCGCTTTGCGCCACAGGTTTGCTTCACCCAATCCATTTTCTTTTACTATTTTTGTATGCATTGGGGACAACTGCATCTATTTTTGTTGGGGGTGGGGTAAATGGATTGTGAGTGATAGGATGAAGTCTGAATAACCCAACTCATGAATCCTCTCCCCCAAGGGACTGTTTAATTTTTGTTGAACCAGCATGTCTTAGGATTGTCTGTGTAGAAGCATGATAAAGAAAGAAGCATGATGGCTTATGAAAAATGATACCCATCAGATTTTGGGATGTATGCTAGAAGTTGTAGGCTACGATTAGTTGAATATGTTGGCTCTGAGTATGACATAATAACGAATCAACTTGATTGCATGACTTGAGCTGAAACTTGTACTGAGTAATCTGATAAATCTGATAATGAAACTATGTGCCAAGAGTGGGTGAGAATCGTTGAGTGTTCAAACAGTTTTTGTGCAAAACTAGAACTTGGCCGGTTAGTCCTGCTAAAACAATTCAATCTAGAGGTTAGGAAGTGATTATAGGCCATCGTTCTTAAAAGTCTACAAATTGCCTAAAAGAAGGATCCAACCAAATGAAATAATTGCTCCCTTTGATCCAACTTTGAGCCTAAAAGTAAACCATTTCTTTCCAAACCCCGAACTCACCTTCCCATAATCTATTATGTTGGCCCCGGTCCCTCCTTGGACATGTGCAATTTGACTTAGGCCAAAAGCCTAAGTTGAGGGTGGCTAATGTAAAAAGTAACTTCAAACTTGGCCCTGACTCGACATCAGGTATTGTGTACCTCAACTAACGGAAATTCCATAAGTTGAGGGTGGCTATGAAAGAGGAAACTGAAAGAAAAATTGGTATGAAAAGAGTGATGTGAAAAAAAATGTGAGGAAAGGATGTGACTTGTTGAAAGCTAAAAGAAAAATAAAATAAAAGTAAAAAGAGCTACAAAGTCTAAAGTCAAATCCGTGGTTGAAGAAAATTAAGGGAAAGAAGGTAAAGTGATAGTATGACAGAAATGGGTTTAAAAAAAAAAGAGGTTAGAAGCCTAGTGTAATGTCAAAGAGGGCAGAAAGTCACTAAACAGTACCCAAATGTACCACACCTGACCCTGAGCCTACGTTACAAGCCAATAAAGTCCTATAGTGATCCTAGAGTCTAGTTTGGAGAGTCTAAACAATGAAAATAAGGGCAAGCTTATGGCATTAAGCACTAATTGTATTTAAAATTACTTCTGAGCGTGAGTGTTGAATAAATCTTTGTACCATGAATGAGGTGCATTTTTGTGCAAAAGGGATTTCGTTTGAAGTAACGGCACTGGTTACATTGTCGGAAAGTTGGTGCCTTGGTGATAGTGAGAAGGTGCAAGTTGCGCGCCAGTTGGTCGATTTGTGTCATGGTCTGATCTGCATGGATTAGCTTATCGGGTCTAAGCGAACGAAGTTGCATCTGAAAAGTAAGGGGGTAGAGAGTCATGTGATGGCTTGGGCCTGAAATGCTTGCTTCTATACAAGTGTCATTTAGAGTCGTAGTGCGTCGCTTGAGGATAAAGAACGAATTTAAGGTGAGGGTGTTGATATACCATGAGTTTACGGTATTTCTAATACATTTCACTTACAAGTTGTGTGTGTCTAGGGCCTTTTTGTATTGGTTTTTATGTGTTTTTATTGTATTTTGCAGGAAAGATGATCAGGCGCGGAAGTATAGAGACAGCTGAAAGAAATGCAGAAAGAGGGCATTCACGGAGGTGATCTACGGACCGTATGTCCATTGACGGTCCATAGGTGATGACCTTAGATCAGCAGGCAAGATATGGATGACAAATTAGGGAAGTCTGACCAAGTGTGGAACCACGGTGGCCATTGATGATCCGTAGATTGATCTATGGACCGTACTGATTGATCCGTAGAATGATACTGCGAGGGTTCCAGTACCTGATTTTTGAAGATTCTAAGTGTGGAGCTACGGAGGGAATCGACGGACCGTAGATCTACGGTCCGTACTGCAAGTCCGTCATTTGCTTCAGAGAAGCTGGAAGCTAAAATATTTTCTAAGTCCTGGCTGACGAAAGTGACTTACGGACCGTAGATCCATCGACGGTCCATAAGTCAGTCTCGTGGAATGAAGATGCGTGCCTGAACAAACTTTCCTTAATTTGTTTCCCTTTTAATTTAGGATATGTTTCCTATAAATAGGGCATGTAAACCTCGTTTTTGTGGGTTAGACATTATTATCCTAGTTTTACTTTGTGGTTTTGGAGATTAATTTGCAACTCTAGCAATTATTGATTTCCTAAGTGCGTTTTGAAGATTTTGGTTTTGCAATTCAAGTTGAATTTCTGGGTTTATTATTCTCTTTACGTAAGTTCATGATTTCTTCATCTAAAAATATGAATTGTGTTCTTGCTAATATGGGTAACTAAATCCACAACTATGGTTGTGGGAAACATGAGCAATTAACAAAGTATGAATAGTACGTAAGCAATTCTTGAATAGTGTTTAGCATGCATTGATAATTCTTTCATTTAGAAGTCTTTTTAACGTGTGCACACGTTAGAACTCGTCTTGTTGCTACTTGCCAGACCAAGGAGATAATCAACAAGAAAAGAATTATCAACATAGATTTAGTGTGATACTATCTAATAGGCTAGTATTGATTGGTGCGAAGTAATAACTAAGTCAAACATCGATTATGATGTCTAATATGAGGTAAAGGTAAGGGTTAGTAAATTATACACACGTAGCCGGACCAAGGTACGGGGTGAAATTCTCTAGATGCCTGACCAATGATTTAGAGATACCTAACTTATCACTTTGCATGTAATACACTCGGAAAGGATTGTTGTTACTAGGACTACTGCGTTATGAGCTTGTGGGGAACACGTATACCCTAGTTATTTCTCTTATCTTGATAACAACCAAAGTTGAGTTTTGATTACTGATTACTTATTAAATTCTTACTATTTGTTTCACACAAACAAACATCCCTTTAATTACCTGTTTCTGGAAGTAATTTGACTATTTGAATATAATTGTTGGTTAAAGTAAAGTCTAAACCATTTTCCTCGTGGGATCGACCCCAACCTACAAGTTGGGTTCTTTACTTGATAACGATCGCTTATACTTCTGTAGGGAGGTGTAATTTGAGGGTATAAAATTTTTGGTGTTGGCCGGGAAGAGCTAGGAGCCATACTAGCTGCTTGAGATGAGGAGCCCGGGACAATGTCGGTGTGATCTGGGATGTTGGGGTCATCGCCCTGTGCCTGCCCCAATGTGTCTGTAAGATCGGCACCCAAGGGAGGTACCTCAACCTAAGGCTCTCTGCGAGGTGCTGCCACATTTGTCTCATCTCGAATAAGGCTGACGTCCAATGCCCCTGTAGGATGGACTGACTTGTCAAAGTGCTAGATCAGCACTCCAGAGTCCCTGCACAAATGAAAAATTAGACATGGAAAGGGGTAAGTAGTGGAGGTCCTGAATGCCCTCTCGTGAATCTCTGCCAGCAACATGTGGGCAAACTCTATCTCCAATCCTGCTACCAATGCCGCAACCATGACCGCTCTATCCCACGTGACTTGATTGTCAGCTTTTGTAGGCGACACTCTGTTACGCACCAGCAGCCAGAAGAACTTGGCCACAAAATTTAACGTGTCTTCCGGATGCCCAACTGTGGAGCGGCGACCCATTCCGCACGCTCGCCATCTGCAACAATATACCTGGCCAACCACTCATTGCTCAGCGTTCCTCTGGAAAGCGCCACTCCGCACGATGTCCCATCTATAATCAAACTCTGCCGTGTTGAGAGACCAAGAGTGACCCGTGGTAGGATCATCAAAACATCTGATTGTGGCAAGTGATATGTCCACCGAACAACCTCGAACCAAAGTGGAAGTGAGAGGATCTTGAGCTAGGGGTTTTGACCTCTTGGAAATTGAACCGCGGAGAGTGGCAGCATAGGAAGCATAGAATTCCCGCACAATCTCCTCGCTATATGTCCCTGGGTCTCGAGCCATCCAGTCACACTTGTGAAGGTTGAACAGCCGGTGAATGTCCAAAAGTGTGCAAGCTCGCCGTGAGGACTCTGCGCTCCTCTGTAATTAGTCGGGCCATCTTCTGTTTGTCGTTTACCATCTTGGCATCCCGATAAATTTGCCATTGGCCTTCTACACACCACCTATTTAACTCGCCGGCTACAGGAGTGGAGTCATCATTCTATGGTGCAGGTATGGACTCCGAGCTAGTTGCCTCATCAGACGAGGCAGCTTGATCATTCTCACCAGACCCTGTTGTTGATTTAGCATTGGACCTTGCAGCATGGGTGGACTCGGATCCTGAAGAATGGACAGACTCGGAGCCTGAAGCATGGGCAGACCCGGACCCGGACATAGACCCCTCTGAACTAGAAGCAGCCCCAGTTGGTGACTCGATCAGTGTGTGCTCCTCATCTGACTGGGAGACAATGAGTACGTAGGGAAGCACCTTTCAGGGGGTGCTTCTGGTGCCTCGAGGTGCAGTGCAAGAAGTCCTAGTGTTGAGAGGAACATATGCTGGATCTGTGTCGGTGTTTGTGTCCTCATCCATTAACCGGAAACTAGGGGCAACATATCTTGGGTGTCATCGTACCTACGGAAGCGATATTAGTGCCCAAAACTAACCATAGATAAACAATAAAAACTTTTAGAACTATTACCGAACAGTGACAAAGTCCCAGGAAAATTTCAGACAGATGCTACAGTGGTCATCCACGGAGGAGACCTACGGTCCGTAGACTGATCTATGGTCCGTGGATCTCTTCCGTGGATCAGGGAACCAACAATATAGGTCGCAGATGAAAACCACAATTGTTCAGAACGGTCCGTAGAGTGATCTACATACCGTAGTCCACATCCGTGGTTTCACACTTCGCCAATTTTTTTATGTGCATCCAGTTACGAACCTCATCTACGGTCCGTAGATGGATCTACGTTCCGTAGACGGGGTGTCGTGGATGCCATTTGTGCCAGGTTTCAGTCACTCTTTACTTCTGATCATACATATTTGGCCTTATTTTTCAACATTAACGAAGTCTCATCATGCATTTCAACATTCAATTATGCTAGTTCTTCATTCTTAAGATTCCGACGGATCATTTTACCAAACAATTTAGACTAGTTTTGGAACCCAAAGTTGAAACTTACATATAGACTTACAATCACATACAATAAGGCTACACAATCACTATCTACGTTCAAAGGGCATTGTAATTTTCAAGTTTATCATGCAATTTCATCTAACAATTACCCAAGGTCGAGATCCAACTCCCGACTTTTGATATTCAATCTATGAATCAAAATTCAAAGTGAGGGGAAAGTCTATTACCTTACAAGCAATGAGGAGTGGGGTGATTGCGTGACGACACAAAGCTTAGCAAGACCAAGGAATCAGCTCTTCGCTACTAACCAAACAACGGACCCTTCTTGTGGAATATGGTATGGGTTGTAATTGAAATGGAAGGGAATTTGGGATTTTATGGAAGGGATGATATTATGGGGGAGTTATGGAGTGATTTAGGGAGTTTATGGGATGGGGGAAACAGTTTTGGGAGTAATGGAAGGAATTGGAATGGTTTAAAACATGGGGTTTTTTAAATAGGGGGGTCCGGGTCGGGTTAGATAGCCTAAGGGTTTGGACTCACGAAACCCCGTCTACGGTCCGTGAGTCGATCTACGGTCCGTAGATCAGGACCGTAGATCACTATTACACTAAGAAAAATTTAGAGGCTTACTTGGGATCTACGAACACCATTTATGGTCCATTGATGAATCGACGGACCGTCGTGGGGTCCGTAGACCTCTGCACCAGACCATATACTGCAGATTTTTTTAATTTTTTTCGTGGTGTACTTGCACATGTAGCAACCAATAGGCGATTATTTTTTTACATTTTCTGGACCCTTTTTTTTAGACACGGACCCTATACTAATTCTAGCCAACACTAAAAACTAAAACACTAAAACAGAGAAAGCTAAACTACTAAATGGAAAACAGAACCCTATCGTTGGCTAGATTGTACATCTTGGGTTGCCTCACAATCAGCGCTTGATTTAACGTCGCGGCATGACGCAAGTGTCTTGATTACTAAGACTTCATCAAGATTGTAGGCCTCAATCACTTCTTGCACCGTTTCAGCATTTCCCAGATAGATCTTGATTCTTTGCCCGTTTACCACGAACCTTGTTCCATCCATATTTTCAAGATCAACCGCTCCATGAGGGAGCACTTTTGTGAGCAGAAATGGCCCGGTCCATTTGGACTTGAGTTTGCCTGGAAACAGGCGCAACCTAGAGTTGAATAGCAGCACAAGATCACTAACCACAAATTCTCGCTTTTTAATTCTTTGATCATGATACTGTTTCATATTCTCTTTGTACAAGGCCGAACTTTCATAAGCTTTTAGACGAAACTCATCAAGCATATTCAAGTCATTCATCCTTTGATTAGATGTGGCGCCCCAATCCAGATTTAACTTCTTCATTGCCCACATAGCCTTATGCTCTAGCTCTACTGGTAAGGAGACATACCTATGGGGGTCTTGTATGCAGTGCGATATGCCCATAGAGCATCATCAAGCTTTCTTAACCAATCTGTTCTATTAGCATTCACAGTCTTTGCCAATATCTGTTTGATCTCTCTGTTGGATACTTCAACTTGACCGCTAGTCTGTGGATGGTAAGGAGTGGCTACATTGTGACGGACACAATATTTCTCAAGTAGTCCCTTGAACAACTTATTACAAAAGTGAGAACCTACATCGCTAATAATTGCCCTCGGTGTACCAAATCTGGAGAAGATATTCTTTTTCAAGAATGCGGTGACACTTTTACCTTCATTGTTGGAGAGCGCAACTGCTTCCACCCACTTCGATACATAATCAACCGCAACAAGAATATACTTCATCTCATATAAACTCACAAATGGACCCATAAAATCAATGCCCCATACATCAAACAACTCTATCACCAATATAAGATTCATTGGGAGCTCTTGCCTCTTTGAAATCCCTCCTTCTCTTTGGCAACGATCAGAAGACTTGGCGAAATCATGAGCATCTTGGTGGATGGTAGGCCAGTAGAACCCACATTGCAAAATCTTATGTGCAGTCCGAATACCACTATGATGCCCACCAACAGGTGATGAATGGCATGCTTCAAGTACACTTAACATCTCAACCTTGGGCACACAGCGACGAATAATCCCATCAGCACAACTACGATACAAGTAAGGCTCATCCCAAAAAAATCTCTTCACATCTTGCATAAACCTTTTCCTTTGGTGAAAAGACAAATCATGAGGCACAATATCGCTTGCCAAATAATTAGCAAAGTCTGCGAACCAAGGAATCAAATCATGAGAAGCAGCCAATACCTGTTCATCTGGAAAAGTATCATTAATTTCAGCCCTATCTCCAAGCTTTAGCATAGCCTCTTCCTCTAATCTGGACAAGTGATCGGCAACTTGATTTTCGATCCCCTTTCTATCTTTTACTACAAAATCAAACTCTTGTAGCAACAATACCCATCTAATCAATCTCGATTTTGCATCCTTTTTCTCCATCAAATACCTCATTGCAGAATGGTCAGTATGCACTATGACCTTAGTACCAAGCAAGTAGGATCGAAATTTTTCGAATGCAAAAACCACCACAAGAAGTTCTTGTTCAGTCACAGTATGGTTCTTATGGGCTACATTTAGAGCTTTGCTAGCATAGTAAATAGGGTGAAGAATTTTCTCTCTCCATTCTCCCAGTACTATACCAAGCGCCAATCTACTCACATCGCACATTACCTCAAACGGTTGTCCCCAATCCGGTGAAATAATGATTGGTGTTTTCACCAACTTCTTCTTCAACTCTCCAAATGTTCTAAGACAATCATCATCAAAATAGAACTTACACTCCTTCTCAAGCAGTTTGCACAGCGGATGTGCAATTTTTGAGAAATCTTTGATGAATCTCATATAAAAACCTGCATGCCCAAGAAAGCTTCAAACACCTTTTACCGAAATGGGTGGTGGAAGCTTTTCTATTACCTCAACTTTAGCTATATCAACCTCAATACCTTTCTCTGAAATTTGATGACCCAACATTATACCTTCTTTCACCATGAAATGACACTTTTCCCAATTAAGCACCAAGTTGCAGTCTTCACACCTTTTAAGCACCTCGGCCAGATAATCTAGACAACGATCAAAAGAATCACCTACAACTGAAAAATCAACAATGAACACTTTAATAGTGTCCTCAACCATATCAGAAAATATCGACATCATACACCGCTGGAAGGTTGCTGGAGCATTGCACAACCCGAATGGCATCCGTTTGAAAGCAAAAGTCCCATATGGGCAAGTGAAGGTGGTCTTCTGGAGCTATAGAAATTTGATTGTAGCCCGAATACCCATCAAGAAAATAGTACCAACCCTTTCCTGCAAGTCTATCCAACATTTGGTCAATGAATGGCATAGGAAAGTGGTCATTTTCTGTCCATGCATTCAACTTTCGGTAATCCATACACACTCACCATCCAGTAACAGGCCTCATTGGAACAAGCTCATTTCTGTCATTTGGAACCACAGTCATACCTCACTTTATAGGCACACATTGCACAGGACATACCCAACTACTATCTACAATGGGATAGATGACTCCTGCATCCAGCCACTTGATGATCTCCTTTTTAACTACCTTTTGCATATGTGGATTTAATCCTCTCTGGTGCTCAATACTGGGCTTATGATCTGGCATGAGTTGGATTTTGTGAGAGCAAATACCGGGGGGAATCCTAATAATATCTGCAATAGTCCACCCAATAGCTCGCTTGAACTTCTTTAACACAGTTACCAAGCACTCTACTTGCCTCTCATTCAAATTTACTGCAATGATGACTGGCAAAGTATTCTTTTCGCCCAAGTATACATACCTCAAGTGCGGTGGTAGAGCCTTAAGCTCCAATTTCAGTGCCCCCACAACAGATGGTCTTGTGGGTGGGGACTCGCGATTCTTCATGTCTAACTCATACTTCTTTGGTTTGGACCGATATTCACACTTGTCGAGTGCGGCTACTAACTCATCATACTCTTTAATACCATCACTGTCAAAATTCATCATAACTGCTGCTAGTGCCTCAACACCTAGTCACTCTTCAATTTGCACTTCTGACCCACTCTCCACTCTGTAAGTTATAGCAGATATTGTTTGGAGCTCACCATTCTGCTTCATGGACCTACAGTTATTGAAAGTTGCTTCTTCATAGTTCAGTCTGAACTTCATCTGCCCCTTTTCCATATCAACCAACGCACGCCCTGTGGCAAGAAATGGTCTCCCAAGGATAATGGGAACCTCAAAATCAACCTCACAGTCAAAGTTCACAAAATCCGCCGAAAAGATGAAAAACTCTACTTTCACTAGCACGTCATGGAGTACACCAATGGGCCTCTTCACAGTTCAATCGGCCATTAGTAACCGCATTGCAGTGGGCTTTGGGTCACCTAGACCCAACTTCTTGTAAATAGACAGGGGCATAAGGTTGATGCTAGCACCAAGATCACACAATGCCTTAGCAAAATGTATCAACCCTATAGTACATGGGATCATGAAAGCACCAGGGTCTTATTTCTTCTGCACCAAAGATCTTGTAGCAATAGTGCTACAATGCTGCAATCTATCATCATCTTCAAAACTCACAGACCTTTTCTTTTTCACCATATCTTTCATAAACATGGCATACCCAGGCATTTGCTCCAAGGCTTCTATCAAAGGGACATTGATAGAAAGTTGCTTCAACATAGTAATAAACCTGCGATATTTACCATCTTCAGTCTTCTTTACTAACCTCTATGCAAAAGGTGGTGGAGGTCTAGGTATGGGGACCACTTTTTGAGATATCTCCGCTTCTTGCTTTGTCGCAGTCTCAGACTCTTCTCTAACTTCCACCACATCATCTTATTTTCTAATCTCAGTATCCACCACAAACGACATAGGTGGATCTATGGTTTGCTTACCCCCTCGAGTAGTAATTGTCATACAATGACCATCATTTTTTGGATCCTGGATGGTGTTGCTAGGAAGACTGCCAGGTTGACACGGGTTCACTGTAGTAGACAACTGAGTCATCTGCTGCTCTAGATGCTTTATTGACACGGCATGGGCATCAACCTTTTGACCAATACTAGAAAAGTCATTTCTCATCTCCTTCACATTCTCATCAGTTGCATCAAACCTTCTCATCATCTTCTGCATCATATCTTCAATACGCGCCATATTACCTCCAGCTTCCCTAGCACCAGATGCCCAATTTTGAGAGGAAATATAAGGTCCAACACGATTGTTTCTGTTGTCATAGTTGTTCCTGTTGCAGTTGTTGTCTCGATTGAAGTTCCCATCCCGGACATAGTGACCCTCTCGGTTGTAATTTCCATAGTTTCGACCTTGGTTCCCATGACCTTGGAGCCAATTTTCAGTGTTGGATCCTTGGGCATTTGGTCAGAAACCCCCCATATGATCATTCACAACATAAGTATCCTCTTCATAGTAACACTCCTCAACTAGTGGTGGAGTTCTAGTTAAGTAGTTCACAGCATTTACATTTTCTACTCCTCCGCTCATATGCTTCAATACCAACCCCAACTTTATGCTCATCTGGCTATCTCCTCACGAATATTATCTACAGAATTGATAGTTGTATTATGAACGGCAAATGTGCTTCTCCCAGTATCTGACCTCCTAGTGCTCCATGCCTTATTGTTGCGAGAGATCCTCTCCAGTTTTTCAGCAATCTGTGCGTATGTATAATCACCATATGAACCTCCAGCAATAGTGTCAAGTACTGCTTTATTGTTATCTTCTTGTCCTCGATAGAAATATTCCTTCAGCGACTCATCATCAATATGGTGATTTGGAACACCTCTTACGAATGCTGTGAATTTGTCCCAAGAGCTGCTCACACACTCTCCAGGTAATGCTACAAAGTTGTTGACCCTATCCTTGTCATTGAGCTTCTTGGATACTGGTTAGTACTTCGCTCGGAACACCTCCGCCAGTTGGTTCCATGTAAATATTGAGTAATAAGGAAGCTCAGTGAACCATACTGCAGCATCGCCTGTGAGTGACAGAGGAAACACTCGTAATCTAATGACATCCAGATCTAAGTTTGGTCTACCTACACAACTTTTACAAACCACCCTTAGCTTGGCTAAGTGAGCATGTGGATCTTCTGATGGCTATCCTAAGAATAAGCCTATTGTTGTAAGCATCTACATCAAACTACTAGTCACCACAAATGTGTGCCCTGGAGGTAGAGGGGGTAAAACAATAGGCCTATTAGAGTCTTCAATATTCATGTTGCCCCGATAGTTTTCATGTTGTCATGGGCCTAGTGGATCCAGTGCCCTCAACGCATCCCCCAATTGATTTTCAGGTGGAAGTTGGTTGTCCCCACCAACTACCCACTGTTGTTGTAACTCAACTGCATCATCTAGATTTCCTTCGATAGGATCAATTGGATCTCTTGGATTGTTCTTTCTTCGCAAAGTGTGGTTCAGCTCTGGATCGTAAGGAGTAAGTGGTTCACCCTAGCTCCGTGTACTTGGCATACACTGGAGTGAGAACCTGAGAGAAACAAAAATAGAGAGAAGAAGTACAATTAGGAAATATTTGACTAACGTTCAATAATGTAGTTAAAATAAATCTAAAAGCCAAATTTCCCCGGCAGCGGCGCCAAAATTTGATACGCTCAAATTACACCTCCCTACAGAAGTATAAGCGATCGTTATCAAGTAAAGAATCCAACTTGTAGGTTGGGGTCGATCCCATAAGGAAAATGGTTTAGACTTTACTTTAACCAATAATTATATTCAATTAGTCAAATTACTTCCAGAAACAGGTAATTAAAGGGGGGTTTGGTTGTGTGAATCAAATAGTAAGAATTTAATAAGTAACCAGTAATCAAAACTCAACTTTGGTTGTTATCAAGATAAGAGAAATAACTAGGGTATACGTGTTCCCCACAAGCTCATAATGCAGTAATCCTAGTAACAGCAATCCTTTCCTAGTGTATTACATGCAAAGTGATAAGTTAGGTAACTCTAAATCCTTGGTCCGGCATCTAGAGAATTTCACCCCGCACCTTAGTCCAACTACGTGTGTACAATTTACTAACCCTTACCTTTACCTCATATTAGACATCATAATCGATGTTTGTCTTAGTTATTACTTTGCACCAATCGACACTAGCCTATTAGATAGTATCACACTAAATCTATGTTGATAATTTTTTTCTTGTTGATTACCTCCTTGGTCCGGCAAGTAGCAACAAGGCAAGTTCTAACGTGTGCACTCGTTAAAAGGACTTCTAAGCGAAAGAATTATCAATGCATGCAAAACACTATTCAAGAATTGCTTATGTACTATTCATACTTTGTTAATCGCTCATGGTTCCCACAACCCTAGTTGTGGATTTAGTTACCCATATTAGCAAGAACACAATTCATAGTTTTAGATGAAGAAATCATGAACTTACGTAAAGAGAATAATAAACCCAGAAATTCCACTTGAATTGCAAAATCAAAATCTTTAAAACGCACTTAGGCAATCAATAATTGCTAGAGTTGCAAATTAATCTCCAAAACCACCAAGTAAAACTAGAATAATAATGTCTAACGCCCAAAAACGAGGTTCACATGCCCTATTTATAGAAAACAAATCCTAAATTAAAAGGGAAACAAACTAAGGAAAGTTTGTTCAGGCACGTGTCTTCATTCCACTAGACTGACTTACGGACCATCGATGGATCTACGGTCTGTAAGTCACTTCCGTCAGCCAGGACTTAGAAAATATTTTAGCTTCCAAAAATCAGCTTCTCTGAAGCAAACGACGGACTTGGAGTACGGACCGTAGATAGATCTACAGTCCATCAATTCCCTCCGTAGCTCCACACTTAGAATCTTCAAAAATCAGGTACTGGAACCCTCGCAGTATCATTCTACGGATCAATCAGTATGGTCTGTAGATAAATCTACGGACCGTCAATGGCCACCGTGGTTCCACACTTGGTCAGAATTCCCTGATTTGTCATCCATACCTTGCCTGCTGATCTACGGTCATCACCTACGGACTGTCAATGGACATACGGTCCATAGATCACCTCCGTGAATGCCTTTTTTCTACATTTCTTTCAGTTGTCTCTATACTTTCGCGCCTAGACATCTTTCCTGCAAAATACAATAAAAACACATAAAAACCAATACAAAAAGGCCCTAGACACACACAACTTGTAAGTGAAATGTATTAGAAATACTGTAAACTCATGGTATATCAGTGGCTAGGCTGGTACTTGTATCTTTCCTATGATAGCTTGGATTGCATGGTAAGATGTTTTCCATGGTAATTAGGTTTAGCCTAGTATGTGCTAATTTTGATAGTCTAGAATGATAAATAGTAAGCATTGAATAAGCTAGCCTAAAGAAGTACTTAGTGTGAGTGGTAGTATGGGATGCCATTCATACATGGCACAAGTATGACTTGAAGCTACTTATGAAGTATCCTCTTATGTGATGTATGCCTAGCTTGGATTGTTTCTATAGTTTCCTTCCATGATATGATTGACTTAAGTTGATAGTCCTTGTCAATATAAAGTAGGTCTATAGTGACACCTAGAGATGGTAAACATGAATAGGGTGACTTCAAGATATGCTTAGTGTGTGTGGTATTATGGGATGCTACACATGCATTGCACAAGTGTGCATTCGGGTTACTTAGGAGTGTAGTGAACTTATGACATGAAAACCTAGGTCTTGACTATGAAGGTGGACTATGCCCAAGAATGACCAAAGAGAGGTACTTAGCTTGGATAGTAGTATGGGCTACTATCCTTGTCTTACACAAGTATGCTTGGAGGTGGCTTGTGAAGTAGTTCACTTGTAGTATGAAATATTAATGGTTGAAGGATGTATTTATGAAGGTTAAGTTAAGGCTATGCTATAAGTATGTTTTAGCTCTTGTGATCATATACATTGTATTATGTTGACTTTGATGTTATGATACTTTATTGGAGTTTATGTTATGAATATGTTATTACATCTTATGATTATGTCTTATGATCGACTAACCATTTTGAGATGATTTATGTTGGTATGTTAGCTTTTATACTTGGTGCATTTTGTACTAATGCATATTGCCTATATTTTAATCAGATGTAGGGTGTTGGGAGATTGAGTTGCTTGGAGGTTAGGTTCCTAAGTGCAGGAAGATTGAAGATTTTTGAGTCCTCATAGCTTCGAGGACAAACCCATTATGTTTCATTTGTGTCTTTTCTTATGTTTTAGACTTTATGTGAGCTACGTCCCAAGACTTTTAGTCATGTTATTCTTTGATGGTTTGAGACAAAGATGTTAGACAAGACTTCCACTTTTATGAAATGTTTCATTATTATATTTTAAAGAAAGTTTTAAATTTCCCTACTTTTCTATGATCTTATGTTATGATGACGCTAAGGGCTTGTATAAGACCTCTTTGAGGTCGAGTACACCTTTCTACGTCTAAGGGGTGCCCCTCGGTCGTGACAAACTTGGTATTAGAGCAAAAGTTTTAGAATTGATCTATGATTGTCTCAAACCACGTCTAAGTAGAGTCTTATTCATAGGTGTGAGTCGCAACACATTTATGAATTGAAGGCTATTTGATGCTTAGGAAAAATCCCACTTCTTCATTCTACAAGTCGTGCCATAGATCTATAAGCTCTCTCTCTTATCACTTATCTGATGGTCTTTAGGATGTGACTATTAGAAGGGCTTATGCTACAAGGAGTGAGAGAGAAAGATTGGTTGAGAAGTCAATTATGGCTATGTGACTTGATAGAGTTGAGATGAAAGATTGTGATGATGTCTTTTGTATGAATGGGCTACTTTATGGTTATGTGTGTTGTTGGTAGAAGGTCATGATGAGTTTTGAGGTATGTTGATAGATTGGTGGAATAGGGTGGTTAAGTAATTCCTAGATAGGTTGAGTGAATAGACACCTCTAATAGGAGTAAAAATGTAATTCACCATGGATTAGAAGCATTTGTGTGATGATGTGAAGGTTTAGTGATGCCTAAAAGAGTTTGAATAGGCTTGCTCGCAAGGCGGAGATAATGTGCTTAGATAGCAAGGTTGTTGAGTATCCTTGTTGTTCATGAATTAGGGTTGCTTTAATTGTGGTGAGAGTGGCCACATGATGAAAGATTGCCCAAAGTCAAAGGCAACTATAAGAGAGGGTAAGCAAGTTGCCTCTAGTGGTGGGGATGATGAGCCTCCAAAGAGGAATAGGTTTTATGCTCTCCAATCTAGAGAAGATCAAGAGTGATCTCCTCATGTCCCTTCCGGTATGTGCTTCTTTTGTGTTTTAGAAAATTTCTAGACTTCTTGTCTTCTATGACTTATTATGATTGGAATTGATGTTGTCCTTGCTATGAATGATGTTTAGAAAACGCATGTGTAGGTTTGCTCCCAAGGGGGAGATAGTGTGCCTACCTAATAAGGTTATTATGTGATTTTGTGTTGCTATGATTTTCTCTTATGTATGTTTATGAATGTGTGTACGCCTTGTTAGAATTGATCTAATTGCATAGTGTTTGCCACATGTTGTAGCATCTTGAGTAAATGTGCATTTTAGATTCCATGAATTTATGTTGAGAATGTTATAGATAGGAGATGTTAGCTCCTCCTTGGAAATGGGTATATATGTCTCTTTCATGCATCTTGGGTTGCAATAGGTATGTTTAGCTTGGAATTGAAGTTTCTTGGTTGGTTGTCTGCATGTAGATGAAGTACATGCATAATGGGCTGCTAGTCTAGATTCGCTTCTCTTTAAAAATGTTTAGAAAGGTCATTCGAGGATGAATGTTCCCAAGGGAGACATTTTGTAACACCCCGGAAACTAGTAGACCAAACTGGATCCTCAAACTAGGATTCTAAGGTATGATGTATGTGATTAGAGTCGTAGATTAGACTTTTTGTACTTCGAATGAGGGGCTTAGTAGTTAAACGTCAAGACAAGTCTTAGACCCCTTAGTTTAGAAGACTATCTATGGAATGGTATAGGGTTGCAAGGGCCTAAGATATCAAGGTAGAGTGAAAGAAAACTTGTTCTCCTAGGTGCCTAGTTGGCGATTGGGCAGCTTGATCGCCCAAGGCACTTGGCGATGCGCCAAAGGGAACCTAAGGTCACCTTGTGGACTGCCCTATTTGTCTTAGGTACTGGACAAAAGGGCAAGCTAAATCCTAGCTCGCCAATGTACTTGGTGAATCGCCCATCGGAACCCTAGATCTCTGAGTGAACTGCCCCATTTTTTAGATTGCTGGAACTTTGGGCGAGCCAAGGGTCCACTTGGCGAGTCGCCTAGTGCCCTTTGCGAGCCTAAGGGTCCAAAGGGCGAGCCTAAGGGTCCAAAGTGCGATCCTAAGGGTCTAAAGAGCAAGCTTAGACGGGCAAAGGCAGATTTTTAAGTTGTAACTTTGTGGGTCATTAGTTCTTTACCAAAATTGACCCTACATTATTCTATTCCTTTCCTAGAAACTATATAAACCTATTAGACCTAAGTTTACCTCATTTTAAGTCTTTACCCTAGAATAAAAAGGAAACCCACTTCATTCTCTCCTCCCAAATATTCCTCTCTCTAGAAGAAGAAGAAGAAGAAGAAGGAGGAGGCTAGGTTGAAATCTTCCATTGAAGCAAGCTTAGTAGGGATTTGAATTAATGTATGTTTAGTTTTTCATCTATGGGTTCTTCCACCCATAAAGTCCCCTAGAATTTCCCCTAATTTGTGAAGAAGAACCCCAGTCAAGCTAAGGTTACTTCCAATGCATGGGTTTTAGGTGGGTATGATTCCAAGTGGTTGGATATTACTCATATATGATTAATTTAGTGTTGATTCATGATATGATGAAGGATTTATGTGAATTCCTTGTTTAACCCTAGAATTGAAAGTATGTGGGTTTATGCTTTTGGATGAGAAATTGATGATTCTTGATAGATTTTCTTGAGTTGTTATCATGTATAGAACTTATCCAAGAATGGGAATATGAAATCATGGATTGAACTAGGCCTATGCATGTATGATAGAACATAAATTGAAATGTTGAATTATGCTTAGAATTACCTATGACTAAGGCTTGTGACTAGTATGTATTGTGATCTAGACTAGTATGTTGATTGTAGAGTAAAGCTTGAATGTAGGTCTTGAAGTCATAATGTTGATCACTAGGGCTTAAATAGTAAGTCTAATATGATGAGATAGCTTGCATGTATGTATAATGTGGAAGATCTTCTCACATAGAATGATGCTAGAGTGAAAGGCTAATAACCTAAAATGAATCATGCTTGTTAGAATAGAATAGCTTGAGGTTGAGTCTTATGATTCCTTAATGGATAGTTAAACAATGTAGCTTGGGATGGTAGGTCTCATGGTAGCTTGGGATTGAGGAATTAATCTCTTCTAAGGTTAGATTGAAATAACATTGCAAGGATGCTTTTCATGGTAGCTTGTGTTAGTATAGGCATGGTAGCCTAGGATTGAGGATCAATACTCTCCTAAGGTTAGCTTGCAATAGCATTTCAAGGATGTTTTTCATGGTAGCTTGCATTAGTATAGGCATGGTACCCTAGGATTCAGGATCTATACTCTCCTAAGGGTAGCTTGAACTAGAATTGCAAGGATGCATTTCATGGTAGCTTCATTTGGTTAGACCAAGAACATTTCATGGTAGCTTAGGATTGAGACATCATACTCTCCTAAATTATCTTAGGGTTGAGAAGTCATACTCCCCTAAGAGTAGCTTGCATCCTATTGAATGATTGCATGGTGGCTAGCTGGTACTTGTATCCTTCCTCTGATAGCTTGGATTGCATGGTAAGGTGTTTCCCATGGTAATTAGGTTTAGCCTAGTATGTGCTAATCTTGATAGTCTAGAATGATAAATAGTTAGCATTGATTAAGCTAGCCTAAAGGAGGACTTAGTGTGAGTGGTAGTATGGGATGCCATTCATACATGGCACAAGTATGACTTGAAGCTACTTATGCAGTGTCCTCTTATGTGATGTATGCCTAGCTTGGATAGTTGCTATAGTTGTCTTTCATGATTTGATTGACTTAAGTTGATAGTCCTTGTCAATATGAAGTAGGTCTATAGTGACACCTAGAGATGGTAAACATGAATAGGGTGACTTCAAGATATGCTTATTGTGTGTGGTATTATGGGATGCTACACATGCATTGCACAAGTATGCCTTGGGGTTACTTATGAGTGTAGTGAACTTATGACATGAAAACCTAGGTCTTGACTATGAAGGTGGACTATGCCCAAGAATGACCAACGAGAGGTACTTAGCTTGGATAGTAGTATGGGCTGCTATCCTTGCCTTGCACAAGTATGCTTGGAGGTGGCTTGTGAATTAGTTCACTTGTAGTATGAAATATTAATGGTTGAAGGATGTATTTATGAAGGTTAAGTTAAGGCTATGCTATAAGTATGTTTTAGCTCTTATGCTCATATACATTGTATTATGTTGACTTTGATGTTATGATACTTTATTGGAGTTTATGTTATGAATATGTTATTGCCTCTTTTGATTATGTCTTATGATCGACTAACCATTTTGAGATGATTTATGTTGGTATGTTAGCTTTCGTACTCGGTACATTTTGTACTAACGCATATTGCCTACATTCAAATCAAATGTAGGGTGTTGGGAGATTGACTAGCTTGGAGACTAGGTTCCTTAGTGCAATTGAAGATTGGTGAGTCCTTATAGCTTTGAGGACAAAACCCTTATTTTTTATTTATGTCTTTTCTTATGTTCTAGACTTTATGTGGGTTGCGTCCCAAGACTTTTATTCATGTTATTCTTAGATGGTTTGAGACAAAGATGTTAGACAAGACTTTCGCTTTTATGAAATGTTTCGATATTATGTTTTAAAGAAAGTTTTAAATTTCCCTACTTTTCTATGATCATATGTTATGATGACGCTAAGGGCTTGTATAAGGCCTCTTCGAGGTCAAGTACGCTGTGTTACATCTAGGGGGTACCCCTGGGTCGTGACAAAATTCTCATAAGACAAGTCGAGTAGAGTCTTGTTAATGAGTTTCAAGCACACCACATTGATGAATAATAAGCTATAATATGATTAGGAAAATCCACTTCTTTCATAACTCTAAAGTCGTATAATAGAGTGTAACTTTATATGTCCTTCTCTTAATCTCTTTCCCATGCTTTTCATGATATGGCCCCTCGAAGAGCATATGTTAGGAGGAATGTAAATGAGAATGTGGAACGAGAAACTCCTCCTCAAGATCTGCAAGTTCCGACGACTCTTTGGGATGATTTTCAAGTGTTAGGCCAAGCTAGACGGCTCAAGCCAATAGGAGGTTGTGGTCCCCGTGAACCAAAATGTGGGTATAACAACATCTAGAGTGTGGGACTTAACTAGAATGAATCCTCCAGATTTTTATGGTTCCAAGGTTGAGAAATATCTTCAAGAGTTCATTGATGAAGTGTATAAAGTGTCGATGATCATGGGAATGACGTTGGTGGAGAAAGTGGAGTTGGCTGCTTATCAGCTTCAGGGTGTTTCTCAAGTTTGGTTTAACCAATGGAGATGAGAGAGTTCATTGATGTGGGTACTCTTTAATGGTAAAATTTTAAGGTTGCTTTCCTTGATAGGTTCTTTCTCCTTGAGATGAGTGAGGCAAGGCTACTTTAATTCATCAAACTTCATCAAAGAAACATCTGAGTGAAAGAGTATGCCATGAAATTCATACAATTGTCTAGGTATGCTCCTACTATGGTTGTCGACCCTAGGGCAAGGATGAGTGAGTTTGTTTCGAGAGTATCTCATATGGTAGTCAATGAATGTCGTACGACCATTCTCATCAATGATATGCACATTTCTCGTCTAATGGTGCATACTCAACAAATATAAGAAGAGAAACTTAAGGATAAATCTAGGGAGGCAAAGAAAGCAAGGACCGGTGATGGTGACTTTTCACATTCAAAGACTGATGGAAATGGTCGTTCTAAGTTCCGACAATGGTTTTCAAGTCAATGTTACTCTAATGTTCCTCCTAAATTCAGAAAAGATAGGGTGTCTAACCCTAAACCTCAAGGAGGAAACGATGGTGGGTTTTCATAGTCTACTTGTGCTAAATGTGGGAGGAAGCATGAGGGTAAATGTTGAGCTGGTACAAATGGTTGCTTTTGCTATGGTAACAGTGGTCATAATATAAGGGATTGTCCATCAGTTACAACTAAGGGAAGAGAATGTAGGTAAGCTCTGCCTAGCAGTTTGGGTTCAAGCGCTCCAACGCAAAACCAATTCTAAGTACTCTAGAATCTTCATGAGCAAGAGGGCTCTCCCGATGTGGTTACCGGTATATTGAAAGTCTTCATCTTGATTTTTATGCTTTGCTTGATCCCGGTGATACCTTGTCTTTTGTGATGCCATATGTGGCTATGAGGTTTTATATTCTTCTGTATGTGTTGTTACACCTTTTTTCTATCTCTACTTCTATTGGTGAATCTATTGTGGCTAAGAGAGTATAGAAAATGTCCCTTCTCCTTATCCCATAGAGTAACTCATGTTGATCTTTTAGAGATTTATATGTTAGATTTCGATGTATTCTTGGTATGGATTGGTTACATTATTGTTATGCTTCTATTGATTGTAAAACCTGAGTGGTCAAGTTTTAGTTTCAAAATAAGCCTATCTTAGATTTGAGAGGGGGAAATTCTATGTTGAAAGGTCAGCCTGTTTTTTTTTTCTAAAAGCTAGAAAAATGATTTCTAAGTGTTGTTATTGAGTTTCTGAAAGTGTTTCCTAATGATCTACCTGGTGTTCCTCTCGATAGGGAAATAGACTTTGGTATTGACCTTCTCCCAGATACCTACCCTATCTTTATTCCTCCTTACTGAATGGCTCCGGCAGAACTAAGGAATCAAATGAACAATTGAAAGATTTGGTGGATACGGGTTTCATCCTATCGAGTATCTCTCCATGAGGTGCTCTAGTCTTGTTTGTTCGTAAGAAAGATGGTTCACTTCGTATGTGTATCGATTACCGCTAGTTTCACAATGTTACCATTAAGAATAAGTATCCTCATCCAAGGATGGATGATTTGTTTGATAAACTACAAGGAGCAAGTAACTTCTCTAAGATTGACCTCCAGTCGTGTTATCACCAACTGAGGATGAAAGAGGGTAACCTTCCAAAATAGGCTTTTTGAACTGGTATGGTCATTTTGAGTTTTGGTGATGTACTTTGGCTTGACTAATGCTCCGGCTGCATTTATGGATATGATTAATAGGGTGTTTAGACAATACATGTATATGTTTGTGATCGTGTTTATTGTATATCTTGATCTATTCAAAGAGTGAAGATAAGCATACTGATCATTTGAGGATTGTTTTGTAAATCCTCAAGGACAACCAACTCTTTGCAAAGTTTAGTAAGTGTGAGTTTTGGTTAAGATCTGGGGCTTTCATTGGTCACAGGTATTGAGGTAGATCGTAAAAAGATGGATGCGGTTAAGAGTTGTGCTAGACCTTTATCCCTTTCAGATATTAGAAGTTTCTTGGGTTTATTCGGTTATTAGAGAATGATTGTGGAAGGGTTTTCTTCGATTGTCTCTCCATTGAGGACATTAACCCAAAGTAAGTCAAATTCTTATTGTCAGAAGCTTGTGAAAAGAGTTTTCAGGAACCAAAAGATAGACTTACTTCTGCTCCAGTGTTTACTTTAGCGGAAGAAATTGATGGGTTCGTTGTTTATCCTGATGCTTCAAGAATTGGGTTAGGATGTGTCATTATTCTAAATGGGAAAGTCATTACCTATGCTTCAGAATAACTAAAGATTCATGAAAAAAAATTGTCCTATCTATGACTTAGAACTAGCGGCAATTGTGTTTGCCTTAAAGATTTGGAGGCATTACTTGTATGGTGTTAATGCTGATGTCTTTACCGACCACAAACGTTTTCAATATGTATTCAAATAGAAAGATCTAAATCTTCGCCAAAGAAGATGGATTGAATTACTAAAAGATTATGACATGAGTTTTCTCTATCACCCCGACAGAGTGAATGTGGGGGCGCATGTTAATAGTCGGTTATCAATGGGTAGTGTTGCTCATGTTGAGGATGATAAGAAGGAATTGGTTCATGACTTCCATTGGCTCGATTGGTTGTTCGGTTGGTTGATTCCACCAAAGACGGTGTTATGGTCTGTAATGGTTCAGAATCGTCTTTTGTGTCGGATGTGAAAGCTAAGCAAGGTCTTGACTCGATCTTGATTGAGTTGAAGGAAGCGATGCTCAAGAAATTTGTTGTTGCTTTCTCCTAAGGGGGGATAGTGTGTTTTGATATCAAGGTCGTTTGTGTGTTCCCAATGTAGATGACTTGACAGAAAATATCTTATCATTCTCAATATCCCGTTCACCAGGATCCACCAAGATATACTGTGACTTGCGGAAAATCTATTGGTGGAATGGGATGAAGAAGGATATTACAAGATTAGTAGTTAAGTGTCCTAACTATCAACAAGTAGTGAAAGTTGAGCATCAAAACCCGAGATGTTTATCCCAAGATATGAGTATTCCTACTTGGAAGTTGGAAGATTTGAATATGGACTTCATTGTTGGTTAACCCCGCACCTGGTGACAACATGACTCGATTTGGGTTATAATAGACCGTATCAAAAAATCGGCACATTTCATCCCCGTCAAGGTTTCTTATTAAGTGGAGGACTATGTTAAGTTGTATCTAAGGGAGATGGTTAGATTGCATGCAGTACTCTTATCTATTATCTCTGATCATGGTACCCAGTTTACTTCTCAGTTTTGGAAATCTTTCCAAAAGAGGCTTGGTACTCATGTTAAGCATAGTACGTGTCACGCCCCTAAGCTACCCTCTGGACGTAAACACGGGACCTAGGATCACGAGTGACCCCAAGCTAACTCTGAGTTGGCATATTATAAGCAAACTAAATATATATACAAAAAAATGAACTAATGCGGAAGCTAAATCATGAAATAACTGAATTATGGGAAATACCCAATACTGGTCTAAATATATGTATAAAATTCTAAGAGTTTGGTAATACTGACAATCACTCAAAAACCAACGATGAATCTAAACTATGTCTGAAAAAGCCTCTAACTGACTAGAGTTGTTGGGACATGTCCCCAGCTAACCCTAGAAAAATTGAAACTGAAATGAAAGAACTAAAATGCGAAAACAAGTATATTGTCCTCGAAGTATGAGGACTCACCAGTGATGCTGCTAAGTGTGGATCGAGATCCGATCTATGCATGATCTGAATGCTGAGGACTTGAACCTACATCACGAAAAGATGTAGCGTAGAGTATGCATCAGTACTTGGAAGGTATTAAGCATGCAGGATAGGATAAAGTTGAACAAACATATAAATTGAACAAAGCATACTGAGCAATGATATAATCTGAACATAGTGGAAATACTGATATATATACTGAATAGAACTGAACTTAATGTAATGACCAAGTACATAACATGCTGAAATTGAATACTGAAATATAACTAGAAACCTAGTCAAATGCACTAGAGTCTGACTGTGGGAGCTACTACTAACCAACATAAAACCACGTGAGCTAAATGTGGAGTCCGATGTATACTGATGAGTCCACGATTTGGACTCTTTTTGGGTTTATTTTTGATAGATTTATTGTCCTCAAATGCATATTTTGTCTCAATAACTGATGAAAATCCTTGATTTTTAGGTATTTGGAGTAAGAGACTAAGCATGGACACTATTAGGCAGAAAGGAACAAGGCAGCTGAAAACAACAAAGAAAAGACAGCCTGAGGATTGCCTAAACCGTTAGGCGAGTCGCCGAATGGCTATGGTCTCGCCACAGTGTGCCATGCTCTGAAGGAGAAAATCGAGTTGGTGAGATAAAAGAGTAGTCGGCGAGTCGCCGAATGATTCCGCGATGCAGTACTCCATCGCCCAATGTTACAGAACTTGAATTTGTTGAAGGCTAATGCAGAAAGGCAATGAACCAGCCAAAGGGTGGATCGCCAAGTGGATCGGCGATTACGACTAACTGCGCCGAGTGATCCTTTGAAGCATACTTTTTGACAACTATAAATAATTGTTTGAATTTTTAGTTTAGTATCAAGTTTTACGATTCAAAAACCAATTTTTAGAATTACTCTATTTTAGAACTTAGAGTTTTTGGAGACTTTGTTCCTTAGCTTTGAAGATTTGAAGGTTCCTATTTCTAAGCAATTGGAAGTGGGTATTGAAGATTCTTCATCTTGGACACGTGTAAAGACAATATTTATCGTACCTATTTGATGGAAATACTTTTCGGTATCGATTTCTATATGTTTACTATGTCTAGCTAAAGCCCCAAATCTTGGGGTGTGAATGTCTGAATATGGGTTGAATATACTGTTGGGTATTGCTTATAGATAGTTATTTTGCTGTTTAAAGGTGATTTCATTCAGTATTTGTGTTTGAATTTAATATGGGGTTGTAGTTGCAACTACAATCTTATCTTCGACTTGCTCGTGAGAGAGGTTTTAAAACCAAAACTACTAAATTCATAGTCTGTGGTTATTGTGTTGTTGTGGGTTCAGCTCAAGAGAGTAAATCCTAAACCCTCTCCCACACATTCTGCTCGAGAGGGTAAATGGACTAAGGCGAAGGCTGCGCTTCATTACCGCTTATCAGTGTTTGAGAGAAACCGATTTGATCCGAGGTAAATTGTTCGAGACAAAATATACCCCCACTAAAGTCTAACTTAATTACCAATTTACAGTGATTTACTATCAATAGCATTTACCCGGTTGTTTATTTTAGCCCATATTCCTATCTCATCCCAAGAATCCCGTCTCCATATTTGCATTTTCGTGTTTAGTTGTCATTTTAGTGTCACCCTTTAATTTGATATGCCTTTCTTCGTAAATGTTTATAGGTATAATTAACTTGAACACATTTATGCTTTTCTCTTAATTCTCGATTACAAACCGCTCCTTCGGGATTCGAACCCAACTCACTAGTTGGGTTATATTACTATTGAATGACCGTGGACGCTTAGTATTTGATGAACCACCTAGATACATCAAGTCAAAATGGCGCCCGCTGCCGGGGAGTGGTGTTAATTGAGAGTTCTTAGTTAAGTTGAAGTTTGTTATTGTTAGTTATAGTTCTACTTACTTAATTTGTAGCTTTGTTTTACTTGTTTGTGTTGAAAATAGGAAGTATGAGCGTAAACGTCATCAATGGAAGCCAAGTAGGCCATCAAGACGACATTGAAAACCTCAACGATGCCAACGAGCCTCATGCCAATGACCCTCATCTCATGGGCGGTATTAGTACCATTCGCTTGCCTCCGATCGAACGGAATGTGCTGTTCCACATCATGAGTACTATGTTGCAACTCTTGCAACTAAAAAGGTTTTTCAGTGGTTTGGCTAATGAGAATCCCCATGAGTACATTAGAAACTTCGTGGACGTACGTGGACCATTCTCCTTCAAGAAGATCTCCCAAGAATCGGTTTGGTTGAGGTTGTTCCTATTTTCTTTGATGGGAGAGGCGTGCAAGTGGTTGGCTGAATTGCCACGTGAATCAATCACTTCGTGGGAGGAGTTGGTCACCGCATTTCAAGTGTGATTTTTCCCTCCCTCAAAGATGATGACTCTTCGAAACAGCATTCAGAGCTTTAGCGTCTAGAAGGCGAGCCAATTCACAAAACTTGGCTACGATTCAAAAAGTTGGTGCTTCAATACCCAACCCATGGCTTGTCTGGTAACGTGTTGTTACAGTATTTTTACCGGAGTATGGATTTGGTAAATATGGGTGTTGCAAACCAACTATCTCCTGGAGGTTTGATGCAGCAACGTTATGTGATAGCGGCTCAGCTCTTGGATGGCATGACTACCATAAACGAAGACCAAGTTTCCCCTCTCACATTCAAGTTGGCCAAGGAACAAATGGAGAAGGACCAAGAGAGGGACCAGAACATGGCCAAGATCATGAAACAACTTGATATTTTGTCTAAAAATGTCATGGGAGCTGGTACTCGAAGTGTCAATATCGTAGGTGTCGGGTGTGCTAATCCGGATGAGTCCAAGTTTGAAGCCTTGTATAATGAAGAGGTAAATTTCCTAGCCAACCAAGGTGGTGGCTATCTTTCAAACTACCTAAGGCATGGTGGTAACAAAGGTTGGTATAGGGATGAAGGTTGGAAAGATCGAGATCGTGAATGGAGGGATCGTAAGCCGAATTGGAAGGATGGGGAGAAGGATAAGTATGTGCCTCCGCACGAGCACCAAAAGACAAAGGATTTGGAAGGTGGTCGGTCTGAGGATATGCTCTCTTGTATCCTCAACAAAGTTGAAGGGTCAGACAAGATTTTAAAGGAAATGAAAGAAGATATGTCTACCCTTAGCCAAACCGTCACCTCCCATTCAGTGTCAATCAAGCAGTTGGAGACCCAAATAGGTCATATATCGTCTCATGTCAACCCAAGACAGAAGGGGGGTTTTCCTAGTGATACTATGGCTAACCCCAAGAATGATGTTTGAAGGTGGACTTGTGTCGTGCCGCGACGTTAACTAAGGCGCTGCTTGGGAGGCAACCCAAGTTTTCTTATTTGTTTTCCATTCTTTGTTTACAATAATGGTGTGTTGGTTGTGCAGGTTAACGTGTGGAAAGTGTTTGGAATGAGGGAAATAGGCAAAAAAAGGTCCAGTCGGCGCATCGCCGAAAGGGTCGGCGACCCCGACTCAGACCGCCTTTGGACTCAAGACAAATTTCACTTGGAGTCTGTAACTTTCAGCGAAAATGAGGAAATTATTGGTGAGTTGCCGACCTAGTTGGTGACCCCGATATAGTCCGCCATTTGGATCTCCAAATCAACTAGAAATTTTGTGAAATTTAGCGAGGTAAGTGTCGACTCGATGCTTCACCGAGCGAATCGGCGAGTAAGACTAATGTCATCGAACAGGCAAATACTGGACGGTTTTTAAGGCCAAAAGGTTATATTTTTCAAACTCCTTCACTTTCCCACTCTTTAAATCTTCACAAACTCACACCTGCACCTTACAGTCAAGTGGCTTTCAGCTCCTCTCCTCGTTCCACCCTTCCTATTAGGATAGCAACCTTATTGTCCTATTTCGAGAAGTATTATAGTCGTTGATTAGTACTCGGAGTTGGATTATATTGCCTCCTAGCATTTCAATCTTATCTAAATCGACATAAAAGGTTGGTTTTCCAAACCCCGAGTTCTTTTTTATCAAAATTGTACTCATGTGAAACATTATTATCTTGATTGTCGTGTGCTGGGCCTCTCTAATAGGATTAGTATGTTTGTATGCCTATTTTAAGCTGATTATCTTGCTCGAATTGTTTTGATTGTTGAAATCCCGTATTCTTGTACTTTGAAATGATTTAAATTTTGTGGGGTTATGCTTGCATGTTGTCTAGTTTAGATGGGTGAAGTCTGAGTAGCTCGTATTTGTGCCAAACTATGTAATTAACCTAATGACA
This sequence comes from Solanum stenotomum, assembly GCF_019186545.1. Lineage (NCBI taxonomy): Eukaryota > Viridiplantae > Streptophyta > Magnoliopsida > Solanales > Solanaceae > Solanum > Solanum stenotomum. The sequence goes on along the minus strand of NC_064289.1, from coordinate 37,159,098 downwards.
GAGCGGGTGACATCATTTTTAAGGGGCAAATGTTGTCAATTGGACAAATTGGGCAAAATCGAGAGAAGTCTGAGTATCCCAGGGCAATGGGTGTTATGGGTCTCGTTTGAATTTGAGTTATCCATGTTTTAATTTTGTTTTCGGGGGTTGCAGAGTTGTATTCGAGAAGATGGGTTGAAAATAGGCATGTTGGGTCGTTTGGCGAACTGAGTCGAGCTTGCCGAACCACTCGGTGGTTCTCTTAATGTCCCCATCTCACCTTTAATTTCATGCTTTATTTGATGACTGGTTCTATAACTTTCAGCAAGAATCCTGAGGTCGCCGAGCTCACTCGGCGACTCGCCAAAAGTCTTTTTGATCGCCCTTTGTCTGCACCCCTGAACCCCTTTTGCATTGTCACTCTCGGCGAGCTAATTCTTGCTCGCCGAAATAACTTTCCCTTCGTCGAATTGCCATAACTTTAAAACTGATTTTCTGTGCTTTTGTTCGAACATTTCCTAACTTTGTCTCAATGCTTTGCAGACATGGCTAGACCAAAAGTTGCTGGGAGAATCATGAAGACTAGCCTACGTCTTACCCCCCTCACACTCTCGAGATGAGTGTTAGGATATGGGACTAGGGCTCACCCTCTCGGGCTGAACCTCATGTCGACCCACTCCTTAGGCCATCAGTCTAGTAGTCTTGGTTTCGCGACCTCTCTCTCGGGTAAGCCGAAAACACATGGGTGATTTTTTATTTGTAACTACAAACCCATTAAATTAAACCACAACCACTAGGTGAAATCACCATTAAAATACACCTAACCTATCAGCAAGCAAGACCCAACAACAATATCAACACATATTTGTTAAATCACACCGCCAAAATGGGGGTTTTTAGCCACATATCAAGAAATAAAAAAATACACCTAAAATGATACTAAAATCAAATGGGTATAAGAAATCAAACCTTGATTTAAGCAAAGGAAGAAAAATGGAGAAGAGCCACTTCCAACTGGGGAAGATGATTTCCTTTCTTCAAGTTCCCAAAACCCTCTCCAAATATGAGAGAAAAATACCAAAAAGTACTATTCTATTGTGGAAATTAAAATTAATGTTCGACTCTCTAAAAATTAATAACAAGTTTTAGTATTTATAGGCTTCAGAAAATAGTGCTAGCGGATCATTCGGTGAGGTTAGTCGGAATTGCCGATTAACTCGGTGATTAGCTCTTTGGTGTAGTTCGTCGCCGTGTTGCACTAGCCTTCAGAATCGTTGTGCTCTGTGTCGTTGGGCCACATAGTACTGCTTCGCGGATCTATTTGGTGAAATGTCGACCGCTCCTTTCATCGCCTTTTTTATCCTACTTCTTCAGGGTTTCGCGTACTGGAACAAGAGGCGGAGTGCGTCCCTTCAGTGAATCGCCAAGTGTGCTTGGCGATGCCCAGGCTTTAGCTTCTTCATTCTTTTCATCCTTTTTGTTCCTTTTTGCGCCTAAGCGTCGATGCTTCTACCAAAACTTCAAATACCTGAAACTTAAGAGCTTCCATAAGATATTGAGACAAAATAAGCATTTGAGGACACTATTTGTATCAAAATAAAGCCCTAAATGAGTCTAATTTGTGGACTCATTAACACCCCCAACTTAAACTTTTGTTTCTCCTCTAGAAAACTCAAGTTCAGATGTCCAACAAGGTGTCTCAAATAGTGCTACACAAGATTAAATCATGAACATACACAACAAGACTCAAATTACTTATACAAAGATCAACTGTGTACTCAAAGATTCAAGTTGTGACACACCACTACCAAAGATTCTCATGCTCGCAATACTTGCTACTTGTGCAAGTTCAAGCTCAACAAAAAGTATCTAAATGCCCTCACACAAAGACTGATTTCATATTCACACCTATAGGTTAATCAATTTAAGATCAGGAATCAGATGCAACGCTCACACTAAAAAAAAGGGACACAATGCATGTTTTCACCCATAAGCTTACCCTTATTTTCCAATTGACTTTCGATTCATCTTACTCAAGATCAAAAGGTCTTTCTAAGGCTTGTAATAAGGATGAATGCAAAGGTATGGTCATTTAGGCATAGTGACTAACTATCCTCATGAATTGTGGTATTCTCAAAGCATTCCCTTCTTTTCTTTTATCACTTCTTTTTTTAGTGCTTCTAAGTCATCTTTTTATTCACTTCTATGGATTGCTTGGAAACACAACTTCTTTTGTATTGTCTATTTTATTTTTATTTTTTTTTTTTTGTAGATGGAGGGTTTCCATTTTTCCGCAACACCATGGGTTAAGGGAGACTTTTCTTGCACTTCTTGACTTCTCCTTTACCTTTTTCACCACACCCCCAACTTAGGCTTTTGGCCTAAGTTGGCTATTCACTAAACGATAAATCAAGAGGATTTATAGGTAGTGGATCAAGTAAGGTCTAAAGTTCATCAAGGTTCTTCCAAACAAAAGTAAGGCTCAAGGGGTGTTCAAATGAGTTTCACATGCTCACGGGTAGGCCACAAAAGAGGTATATTTCAAATGGGTTCACACTCTTTAAAGTTGCCTAAGATCATTTCAAAAGCACACCTTACTAAATCAATCAGACTAACAGGGCAAATTCTAGGTTTATTCATGCATGGTTCAAAGTAAGCTAATCACACCCAACGCATCAAAACTTAAGTCAAACAAGACTACACAATTTCGCTAGTGTGCAATGGTCATTACAAAATAATCAATTCGATAAATGGCTAAGCACAACAAGACTCAATTTTTTATAGAACAAGACTCATGTTCGTTTGATTGAGAGACTATTCAAGTCATCAGTATTGATCAAAATCGAGACTCAATTTTTTATAGAAGAATAGCCACATCAACTCACGAGGGGTGGCAAAAATGTGCGAAAAATTCAAAAAATTTCGGAAGGGTCAAAATCATTTTGCAAATAAAAATAAACGGAGCCACAAGCTCAAACATCCACAGAAAGCAATATTGACACAATTTAAAACAGAACAACCCAAATATATACAAAACACAAGTATCTGAAACAAGCACACAAAAGGTGAGCCTCACCCCACCACAAATAAGAGCGTTTGTCCTCAAATGCAAATGAAAGTATCAGTATTGGAAAATATTATAAGATAGAGGGTGGGGGGGTGAAGAAACGTCATGTCTATGCAGTCCCTTTATATGTCGGGACATCAGTGCCTGATGCATCTTCCTGAAGTAAAAAATGGTCCCTGAAGTATTATTGTGTGGGTCCTCATTCTTTGCAACTGCCTTGGCCTCTGTAGCAAGATTAGCTGCAATCATTTGATCTATATCATGAGCTGCTCCGAAGGCCTGTATTGCATTAACTAAATTGGGTGCCCATGGAGGCACATTAGGGTTGATGGGAATTCATCTCTTTTCCCTGGCTTCCTAGGTATATTTCCTTTGTCTGGCTAACTCTGCTTTCTTTTCATCGTTTTTAAATTCTCATACTCTTGTGTGCCCGGGTGGATCATTTCTCCCTGCGACTTTTGATCTAGCCATTTCTGCAAAGACTTCGAGGATAAGTTAGATAATAATTCAAATAGGAGCAAAAGAGTATTTCTGAGTGTGGAATCGCTTAGCCAAGCTAGTTGGCGAAGTGCTTACCCTGTTAGGCTAATCGTTGAAAATGATATGCAAATGATACAAGGGCGCAGACAAAGGGCGAACAAGGGATCTTTCGGTGAGTCACCGAGTGCATTTTGCGAATTAAACTGACCACCGAAAGTCACGGATTAATCAATAGATAAAATATTCAGTTAAGGGTGGAATGGGGACGTTAGGCGAATCGCCGAGCAATTTGGTGAGTCTGTTTATCTCGCCGAACAGCCAAACATGTCTATTTTCAACCTATTTCTTTCAAATTTCACCCCGCAACCCATATAATGCAATTTAGGCTTAAATAAACAATTTCAACGAAAACCCATAGAAGTTTCACATTTTCCCCTAGGTAAAAATTCAACTCAAGGCACAGTTAAATGGGAGTCCCTTAAATCACACGAAAGCTACTGAATCATAATCAATAATACATGTAATCCCAGTAACTCAGAGACTCAGCAGAGATTTTATACTATTAATCATCATGCAAATGAGTACAATTTTTGATGAAATAACTGAGGGGTTCGATTACCAACCTTGGTGTTGAATTAGATTGTACTAACGTGCTAGGCAACAACGCGATCCAGATCCGCGCACAATTCGACACTTAAAATACTTTAAAATGGTAGGAAGTATAAATCTAAAGTGCAGGTGTGAGTTTGATAAGATGAAAAAGTGAGAGAAAATGAATGAAATAGAACTTTTATAGATGTGGCTTGCAAAAACCGTCCAGTTTACGCCCATTCGGCGATGTAAGTCAAGTTCGCCCATTCACTCGGCGAAGTGCTGAACATATCATCTTTTCACCGAATATAATAGAGTTTTCAGTTCAGGTGGGTGTTGCATCAGTGATCTTTGTCGAGAGTTGGCGATGTGCCGAAGGAATTCACACTCCGCCGAGTTTTACAGACCCAATCATTGAGATGTATTGAATCAAACAGCGGGTAAGATCGGCTTCACCGACAGATTTTATTGCTCGCTAATATGTACTTTTCGTGCACTCTCCACATTTCCATCTACACAATCAACACACTATTATTTTATCAAGATAACTAAAGCAAGTAAGGGGTTTTGGATTGCCCCCAAACAACGCCTTAGTTAACGTCATGGCACGACGCAAGTCAATCGTCAGACCTCACTCTTGGGGCTAACCATAGTATCACTAAGCAAACCCCCATGTTGTCTTGGGTTAAGATGAGACGAGATATGACCCATTTGGGTCTCCAAATGCTTGATTGAAACTGAATGAGAGGTGACAGCCTGGTTAAGGGTGGACACATCTTCTTTCATGCCTTTTAGCATTTTGTCTGACCCTTCAACTTTGTTTAGGATACGCGAGAGCATATCCTCAGACCTACCACCTTCCGAACCCTTGGGCTTTTGTCGCTAGTAGGGAGGCACATATCTATCCTTCTCCCCATCCTTCCAATTTGGATTTTGATCCCTCCATTCACGGTCTCGATCTTTCCATCCTTCGTCTCTAGCCCAACCTTGGTTACCACCCTGCCTCGGGTAGTTTAAACGACAACCACCGCCTTGGTTTGATAGAAATTTACCTCATCGCTATATAAAGCTTCAAATTTCAACTCTTCAGGATTCGTGCTCCCAACCCCCACAGTATTGACGCCACGAGTACCAGCCCCCACGACATTCTTAGATAGAATATCAAGTTGTGTCATGATCTTAGCCATGTTTTGGTCTCTCTCATTGTCCTTTTCAATCTTCTCCTTAGATAGCTGGAAGGTGACAGGGAGACCTGGTCCTCACAAGTGTTCCACGCTCTGTTGATAGTTGTCATGCCATCTAGAAGCTGGGCTGCTACTGTGTACGGCTGCTGCATTAAACCTCCGGGTGAGAGTCGGTCAGCGACACCCTTGTTTACCTAGTCTGGACTCCAGTAGAAGTATTAAAGGAGCATGTTATCAGAAGACCATGGGTTGGGCATTGTAGCACCAAATTTTTAAATCGAAACCAAGTTTCGTGTAGAGGCTCTCTATTCAGACGCTTGAAGCTTTGATTGCTATCCCGAATAGTCATCATCTTCTAGGGAGGGAAAAATCGCACATTAAATGCGATGACCAACTCCTCCCACGAAGTGATCGAGTTTCATGCCAATTCACCTAACCACTTACAAGCTTCCCCCATCAGAGAAAATAGGAATAATCGCAGCATGACTGACTCTTGAGAGATGTACTTGAAAGAGAATGGCCCACATACATCCACGAAATTTCAAAGATGTGCACGGGGATCCTCATGAGCCAATCCACTGAAAAGTCCTTTTAGTTGCAAAAGTTGCAACATAGTGCTCGTTATATGGAACACTGCATTCCCCTCAGCTGGGGTAAGCGGATGGCTCCAACACCTCCCATGAGATAGGGGTCATTGACATTTGGCTCTTAGACATCGTTGAGGTTACCAATGTCATCTTGGTGGCCCACCTGGCTACCATTAATGCCGCTAACACTCATACTTTCTGAAATTTTTACACAATCAAAACAAGACTAAAAGTTAGGTTAGTAAAAATACACTAAAAAGAATGAAAATTCTACTAATCTAAGAATTCTCAAGTGACACCACTCCCCGGCAGCGGCGCCATTTTGATGCTTATCGTGACCAACGATACTAACCTACGGTATGAGTGTCTATGATCGTCAATAATATAGTAACTCAACTAAAGGTTAGGGTCGTGTCCCAAGGGAGTGGTTTTGAGAATTAATAGAAAAATAAAATTTAGTTCTAACTAGTCATAGCTAAAGACATTCATGATTAAAAACATGGTAAATTAAAGGGGGTAACACAAAAGTGTCAAATATCAATTTGGGGATTTGTCATAAGTAGTAAAAACAACAAAATTAACAAGAAAATCAAGTATGGGGAAGATTTCTTAAGGTGTGACCGCAATACAAGTTGAGATAAATCGTTGGGTACATGCTTTCAATAGGAAATTTGCAAGATAATAGTGACTAGGTTAAGCTTTAGATGGAAATAAGTTCCCTCTCGGGCAACTTACCCCATTTTAAATGTGTTCCTCTCAAACACCCATTTGACACATGAAGGCTAGCCTACACCTTACCCCCCTCATTCTCTCGAGATAAGTGTTAGGATATGGGACTAGGGCTCACCCTCTCGGACTAAACCTCATGTTGACCCACTCCTTAGGCCATCAATCTAGTGGTCTTGGTTTCGCGACCTCCTTCTCGGGCAAGCCGAAAACACATGGGTGGTTTTGTATTTGCAACTACAAACCCATTAAATTAAACCACAGCCACTAGGGGAAATCACTAGTAAAATACATCTAACCTATCAGCAAGAAAGACCCAACAACAATATCAACACATATTTGTTAAATCACACCCCAAGAATGGGGTTTTTAGCTACACATCAAGAAATAACAAAAATACACCTAATATGATACTAAAATCAAATGGGTATAAAAAATTAAACCTTGATTTCAACAAAGGAAGAAGAATGGAAAAGACCTACTTCCAACTTGGGGAAGATGAACTCATTTCATCAAGTTCCCAAAACCCTCTCCAAACTTGAGAGAAAAATACCAAAAAGTACTATTCTGTTATAGAAATTAAAATTAATATTCGACTCTCTAAAAATTAATAACAAGTTTAGTATTTATAGGCTACAGAAAATAGTGTTGGCGGATCATTCGGTGAGGTTAGTCAAAATAACCGATTAACTTGGCGATTCTCTCTTTGGTGTAGTTCATCACCGTCTTGCAATAGCCTTCAACATCGTCGTGCTCTATGTCGTTGGGCCACATAGTACTGCTTCGCGGACCTATTTGGCGAAACGCCGACTGCTCCTTTTATCGCCTTTTTTATCCTACTTCTTCAAGGCTTCGCGTACTAGAACAAGAGGCAGAGTGCGTCCCTTCGGCAAATTGCCAAGTGTGCTTGGCGATGCCCAGGCTTCAGCTTCTTCATTCTTTTCAGCCTTTTTGTTCCTTTTTGCGCCTAAGAGTCCATGCTTCCACCAAAACTTCAAATACTGAAACTTAAGAGTTTTCATCAGATATTGAGAAAAAATAAGCATTTGAGGACACTATTTCTACCAAAATAAAGCGCTAAATGAGTCTAATTCGTGGACTCATCAATGCCAAGATAGATAAAGAGACTGCGTAGACAGGATCCCCTCTTTACCTCCCTCTCTATCTTACTTTCATGTTGACTTTTGGATAATTTTGTTTGCATTTGAGTGCAAATGCTTTTATTTGTGGTGGGGTGAGTCCCACCTTTTATGTGACTATTTCTTGTTTTGTTTATATATTTGGGCTTTGAGCTGAATTCATGTTATACACTACATTTTGTGGAAAGTTTGAGCTTATTGCTCCTTGCTTTTAATTGTAAATGATTTTTTGACCCTTCCGAAAAATTTTCTGGAAATTTTTGCCACCTCTCGTATGTGTTGAATGTGGTTGTTCTCTTGCAAATTTGAGTACCAGTTTTGATCAATACTGATGACTCAGATAGTGCTCATAATCAAACATAAATGAATGCGCGGCTACGACGAGGCCAATTGAAGTTGCATAGACAATATGTTAACTCTTTGCATCTCGTTGTGACTAGCCAAGTAACGAATTGAGTCTCTTGTGATGAACATTGCACACTAGCGAAAGTGTGAAGTGTTGTTTGACATTGGTGTTAATGTCTTGTGTAATGAGCTTACCGTGAACCATGTGTGATGCCACCTAGAATTTGCCCCGTTGGTCCGGTTGACTAAGTGATGCAATTTCTTGAGATGATCTTAGGCAACTTTAAAGAGTGTCAACCAATTTGAAATTATACCTCTTTGTGGCTTACCTTGTGAGTGTGTGAACCTCTTTTGAGCACCCTTTGAGCCTTGACCTTTTCTTGGAAGAAACTTGATAACATTGTAACCTTTCCTTATCCATTACCCATAATCCTCATGATTTGTAGTTTGTGTGAATAGCCAACTTAGGCCAAAAGCCTAAGTTGGGGGTGTGGTGAAAAGAAAAGGTAAATCAAGAAAATGCAAAGAAGTCCCTTTTGCCCATGTTTTGAGAAAAATGGAACCCCTCCATATAAAAAAAAAAGAGAAAAAGAAGAAAAGATAGAAAAAGTAAAGAAAGAAAAAGTTGTGAAATAAGTTGTGGAAATAAAAAGAAAATGGGGTTTCCTATGACTTATGGAAGATGAATAAGAGGTGACTTTTGAGCTTGAATGAAAATGATAAAGAGAGGGAAAGAAGGTGTTGTTCACATCACATTTCATGAGGATTTCAGCCTATAAGCCTAAATGACCAGACCATTACGCTCAGCCCCATTACAACCTTGAAAAACCCTTTATGATCTTGAATGAGCTGAAGCAAAAGTCGATTGGAAATAAGGGCAAACCTATGGGTGAAATTACGCATCGTGTTTATCTTTGTGAGTGTGAATGTTGATCTTGATTCCGAAACATTAAATGATTGAACCATTGAGTGAATATGGAATCTTTCTTTTTGTGAGGGCATTTGAATACCTTTGTTGAGCTTGAACTTGCATTTGAAGCAAGTATAGTGAGCTTGAGATTCTTCGGTAATGGTGAGTCACAACTTGAATCTTTAAGTGCACAATTGATCCTTGCACGAGTAAGTTAAGTCTTTTTGTGTGCATTCATGATTGAGTCTTGTGTAGCACTGTTTGAGACATCTTTTTTGAACTGCTGAACTTGAGTTTTACTTGAGGACAAGCAAAAGTTTAGGTTGGGTGTTGATGAGTCCACGATTTGGACTCTTTTAGGGTTTTATTTTGATAGATTTAGTGACCTCAAATGCATATTTTGTCTCAATAACAGATGAAAATCATTGAGTTTCTGGTATTTGGAGTAAGAGACTAAGCATTGACACTATTAGGCAGAAAGGAACAAGGCAACTGAAAAGAACAAAGAAAAGATAGCCTAAGGATCACCTAAACCATTAAGCGAGTCACCGAATGCCTATGGTCTCGCCTAATGTTCCAGTGTGCCAAGCTCTAAAGGATAAAATCGAGTCGGCGAGATAAAGGAGTAGTCGGCGAGCTGTTGAATGATTCCGTGATGCAGTACTCCATCACCCAATGTTACAGAACTTGAATTTGCTGCAGGCCAATGCAGAAAAGCGATGAACCAGACCAAATGGTGGATCATCGAGTGGATCGGCGATCCCGACTAACTGCACCGAGTGATCCTTCGCAAAACACTTTTTGACAACTATAAATACATGTTTGAATTTTTAGTTTAGTATCAAGTTTTACAATTCAGAAACCAATTTTTAGAATTACTCAGTTTTATAACTTAGAGTTTTTGGAGACTTTGTTCCTTAGCTTTAAATATTTTAAGGTTCCCATTTCTAAGCAATTGGAAGTGGGTATTGGAGATTCTTCATCTTGGACGCGTGTAAAGACAATCTTTATCATACCCATTTGATGGAAACACTTTCGGTTACGACTTCTATCTCTTTAATATGTCTAGCTAAAACCCCAATTCTTGGGGAGTGAATATGTGAATATGGGTTGAATTTACTGTTGGGTATTGCTTATAGATAGTTATTTTGCTGTTTAAAGGTGATTTTGTTCAATAGGTGTGTTTAAATTTAATGGGGTTGTAATTGCAAATACAATTTTATCTTCATGTTTTTGACTTGCTCGAGAGAGCAGTTTTAAAACCAAAACTAATGAATCGATAGTCTGTGGCTATTGGTTTGTCGTGGGTACAACTCGAGAGAGCGAATCCTAAATCCTCTCCCACACATTCAGCTCGAAAAAGTGAATAGACTAAGGCGAACGTTGCGCTTCATTGCCACTTATCGGTGTTCGAGAGAAACCGATTTGATTCGGGGTAAATTATTCGAGAGAAAATTTACCCCCATTAAAGTCTAACTTAGTTACCGATTTACAGCGATTTACTATCAATAGCATTTACTCGGTTGTTTATTTTAGCCTATATTCCTATCACATCCCAAGAATCCCGTCTCCATATTTGTTTTTTCGTGTTTAGTTGATGATGAGTCCTCATATTGGACTCATTTAGGGCTTTATTTTAATAGAAATAGTGTCCTCAAATGCTTATTTTTTCTCAATATCTGATGAAAACTCTCAAGTTTCATGTATTTGAAGTTTTAATGGAATCATGGACACTTAGGCGCAGAAAGGAACAAAACGGCTGAAGAGAATGAAGAAATTGAAGCATGAGCATCGCCAAGCACACTTGGCGAATCGCTGACTGGACATACTTCACCCTTTGTTCCAATACGCAAAGCCCTGAAGGAAGAGGATCAACAAGGCAGTGAAAGGAGCAGTTGGCGTATCGTCGATCAGTTCCACGAAGTAGAAATATACCTCCCAATTGTCCAGGAGGCAAAGATGTTATAAGCAAGCACAGAAGGGCGACGAACCAGACGATGGGTGAATCGTCGAGTTGATCGGTGATTCCCACTTACCTCACCGAACGATCCGCCGCAGCACTATTTTTTGAAACAATAAATACTATCTCTTTGTTAGTTTTAAAGAGATCCGAACATTGGTATAATTTTTACTCTTGGAATATTAGTTTCTTGTATTTTTCTCTCAAGTTTGGAGAGGATTTTTGGGAGACTTGAAGAAAGGAATTCATCTTCCCCAAATTGGAAGTGGGTCTTCTCTATTCTTCTTCCTTTGCTTACATAAAGGTTTAATTTCTTATACCCATTTGATTTTGCTATTATTTTTGGTATAATTGATTATTTCTTGATGTGTGGCTAAAAAACCCCATTCTTGGGGTGTGATTTAGCCAATATTGTTGGGTTATGCTTGCTGATAGGTTAGATGTATTTTAATGATGATTTCACCTAGTGGTTGTGGTTTAATTTAATGGGTTTGTAGTAGCAAATACAAAACCACCTATGTGTTTTCGGCTTGCTCGAGAAAGAGTTTGTGAAACCAAGACCGCAAGACTGATGGACTAAGGAGTGGGTCGACATGAGGATCAGCCCGAGAGGGTGAGTCCTAGTACCGTATCCTAACACTTAGCTCGAGAGAGTGAGTGGGGTAAGGCATAGGTTGTCCTTCATGCGGCAAATGGGTATCCGAGAGGAACCTATTTGAAATGGGGTAAGTTGCTCGAGAGTGAACTTATTTCCATCTAAAGCTTAGCCTAGTCACTATTATCTTGCAAATTTCCTATGGAAAGTATGAACCCAACGATTTATATTAACTTGTATTGCGGTCACACCGTAAGAATATTTCCCCATACTTGTTTTTCTTGTTATCTACACTGTTTTTACTACTTGTGACAAACCACCATCGATATTTGACACTTTTGTGTCACCCCTCTTTAATTTACAATGTTTTTAGTCGTTAATGTCTTTAGCTACAACTAGTTAGAACAAATTTTATTTTTCTATTAATTCTCGAAACCACTCCGTTGGGACTCGGCCCTAACCCATGAATGGGTTATTATACTATTGCACGATCATAGACACTTGCATTGGAAGTTGTGTCGTTGATTACACAAACATCAAAATGGTGCCGCTGCCAGGGAGTTGTGTCACATGAAAATGTAGTTAACTAGAACTTTTTGTTCTTTTTAGTGTAGTTTTACTAATTTTACAGTTAGTTTTGTTTTTCTTTGTAGTTGTTTGTTTGTGCAAGTACCTTAGCATTGCTGAGGGAAGGGGTGGCAAGTTGGTTGAAATAAATCAAAAGTCGAGGGTGACTCCAAGTTAAAGGCACTGGTATCTCAACTGAACGACTTGGCCACCAAAATAAAGGAGGTGGAAAACCAGTGTGAACGCCAAGGGAAGCATCCTCTTCCTCATGAGCAAGAAAGCTCTAGGAGTGATGAGAAAAAAGCATATTGATGATACGCTATTTGATCATTCTCCAAAAGCGTCATGAGCAAGATAGAATGCTAGAGGCGATGAAGGAGAGCATGGAGGTGTTGAATCTAATTATTGGTTCTAACTCGAGATCAATCAAGGTTATTGAAGACCTATTGGACCACGCACTGCCGCATCTCTGCCCTAGCAGCGAAGGAGGGTTGCCTAATGGCGTTATCTCAAACCCCAATGATGAAGCTTGACTGATAGCTCACATCGAGCCACAACATTAAATAAGGCTCTTCTTAGGAGGTAACCCAAGGTCGTAAAAATTTAGGATTTTACTTTTATAAATAATGGTGTGTTGATTTTGTAAATAAATCGAGGAAAGTGTGGAAAATCTCAGGTTGGTGAGCAGAAAGTCCATTCCGCGAGTCGCTAAACAGGTTGGTGAGCCCGACTGGATCCGTCTTTTGGCTCAATACAAGAGTTGCAAAGAGCCTATAAAACTAGGCTAACTCGAAAAGTAGCTCGGCGCATCGCCAACCTGCTTGGCGATCTCAATGCAGACCGCCGATCTCACCCCCAAAAAATTAAAGATTTTGAAGAAAGGGCGGGATAAATGACCACTCGACAGACCGTTGAGTGGGTCAGCGAGTTGACTAACATCGCCGAATGGACAAGAACTAAACGGTTATAGAGTGCAAAAAATCTCAGAAATTTTAAATTTTCCCACTCTCCATCGTTTTAAACTTCTCAACTTCACATCAAGATAATATTTTCTAGATTATTGCTTGCCTTTAGTATTGTAGTCGATAATTAGTTCTTGGGGGTTGATTTCTTGGCTGCCTAACATTTCAAAAAAAATAATCGGCATTAAAGAAATGGCTAGACCAAAGGTCGCAAGGAGAGATATTCCACCCCGACATATAAGAGCAAGAGATTTCAAAAGAGACGAAAAGATAGTAGAATTGGCAAAAGAGAGAAGAAAAAGTAAGAAAGCAAGCTCCAGCAGAAGGGTCCCCATTGATCCCATTATTCCTTCGTGGAAACGCGGAGTCTACACGGCTATAAACACCTTTTTAGCAAGCCATCACGGGGACAGAATGGCTGCTAGTAACATCGCTGTAGAAGCTAAGGCAAATGAACACAATGAGAACCAGAATGGCAACCTGGGGAACAATACCCCGACAGATGGAGCAAGCGTGTAGACATGATCCCCTCTTTACCTCTTTCTTTGTTCTTTCTTTACTTTAACTGTTGGATACTTATAAATTGCATTTGAGGACAAACGCCTTTTATTATGGTGGGGTGAGGCTCACCTTTGTTTGCTTGTTATGGATATTTGTGTTTTGGTGTACATTTGGGTTGTCTGTTCCTTTTAATTTTAGCTTATACTACTCTTCGTGGATGCTTGAGCTTAAGGTTCCTTTATGTTTTTAATTTGAAAAATAAAAAATTTGACCCTTCTGAAAAATTTTCATTTTTCGAAATTTTTTGCTACCTCTTGTGTTGAAAGTGGTTATTCTCGTACAAATTCGAGTCTCGGTTTCACTCAAATACCGATTACTTGAATAGTGCTCTCAATCGAACAAACATAAATGTGCGGCTACAATGAGACCAAATGAAGTTGCATAAACAATATGTGAACTCTTTGCATCTCGTTGTGATTAGCCATGTATCAAATTGATTCTCGTGTGATGACCATTGCACACTAGCAAAAGTGTGTAATCTTGTTTGACTCTAGTGTCGATGCCTTGTGTGATGAGCTTATATTGAATAATGCATGAATACACCTAGAATTTACCCCGTTAGTCAAATTGATTAAGTAAGGCTTGCTCTTGAGATGATCTTAGGCAACTTTTGAAGAGTGTGAGCCAATTTGACATATACCTCTTTTGTGGCCTACCTTGTGAGCGTGTGAACCTCTCTTGTACACCCTTTGAGCCTATCCTTCTTTGGAAGAAACTTGATGAAAACTTAAACCTCTCTTCATCCATTACCTAGAATCCTCTTGATATGTGTTTAAGTGAATAGCCAACCTAGACCAAAAGCCTAAATCGGGGGTGTGGTGAAAAGGAAAAGGAAGAAATCAAGAAGTGCAGGAAGAAGTGTCTCATAACCCATGGTATTGCAAAGCAAAATGGAAACCCTTCATATAAAAAAAATGAAAAAAAAAGAAAAGAAAAGAAATGAAAAAAAAAAGTTGTGAAATAAAGTGCGAAACAGATTGGGTTTCCAAGCAATCCACGGGAAGTGAATAATAAGATGACTATAAAGCACTAGAAGAAAAATTAATGAAGGAAGAAAAGAAGGATGTGTTGAGAGCACCACATCTCATGAGGATGAAAGTCACTGAGCCTAAATGACCATACAGTTGCACTCAACCCCATTACAAGCCTTGTAAAGACCTTTTTTATCTTGGTTGAGTCGAACCGAAGGTTGATTGGAAAATAAGGGCAAACCGATGGGTGAAAGCATGCATTTTGTTCCTTTTTTAAGTGTGAGCATTGCATTTGATTCCTGAGCTTTAAATGATTAGACCTTTGTGTGTGATTATGGAATCATCATTTGTCTGAGGGAATTTGACTGTTTTTGTTGAGCTTGAACTTGCATTAGTAGCAAGTATTGCGAGCTTGAGAATCTTTGATAATGGTGTGTCACAACTTGAATCTTTGAGTACACAATTGATCTTTGCATGAGTAGTTTGAGTCTTGATGTGTATGTTCATGGTTGAGTCTTGTGTAGAACTGTTTGAGACATCCTATTTGAACGGCTGGACTTGAGTTTTACTTGAGGACAAGCAAAAGTTTAAGTTGGGGTGTTGATGAGTCCTCAGATTGGACTCATTTAGGGCTTTATTTTAATAGAAATAGTGTCCCCAGATGCTTATTTTCTCTCAATATCTGATGAAAACTCTCAAGTTTCAAGTATTTGAAGATTTAATGGAATCATGGACTCTTAGGCGCAAAAAGGAAAAAAAGGCTGAAGAGAATGAAGAAACTGAAGCATGAGCATCGCCAAGCAAACTTGGCAATTCGCCGACTTGACATACTTTACCCTTTGTTCCAGTACGCAAAGCCCTGAAGGAGAGGATCAAAAAGACGATGAAAGGAGCAGTCGGTGTATCGTCAATCAGTTCCATAAAGTAGATATACACCTCTCAATGGTCCAGGATGCAAAGATGTTGTAGGCAAGCACAGAAGGGTGACGAACCAGACGATGGGCGAATCGCCGAGTCGATCGGCGATTCCCACTTACCTCGCCAAACGATCCGCCGCAGCACTATTCTCTGAAACTATAAATACTAGCTCTTTATTATTTTTAAAGAGATCTGAACATTAGTATAATTTTTAATTTTAGAATATTAGTTTCTTGTATTTTTCTCTCAAGTTTGGAGAGGGTTTTTGGGAGACTTGAAGAAAGGAGTTCATCTTCCCCAAATTGGAAGTGGGTCTTCTCTATTCTTCTTCCTTTGCTTACATAAAGGTTTAATTTCTTATACCCATTTGATTTTGCTATCATTTTTGGTATAATTGTTTATTTCTTGATGTGTGGCTAAAAAACCCCATTCTTGGGGTGTGATTTAGCCAATATTGTTGGGTTATGCTTGCTGATAGGTTAGATGTATTTTAATGGTGATTTCACCTAGTGGTTGTGGTTTAATTTAATGGGTTTGTAGTTGCAAATACCAAATCCCCTATGTGTTTTCGGCTTGCTCGAGAGAGAGGTCATGAAACCAAGACCGCTAGATCGATGGCCTAAGGAGTGGATCGACATGAAGTTCAGCCCGAGAGGGTGAGCCCTAGTCCAATATCCTAACACCCAGCTCGAGAGAGTGAGTGGGGTAAGGCATAGGCTGGCCTTCATGCGGCAAATGGGTGTCCAAGAGGAACCCATTTGAAACGGGGTAAGTTGCTCGAGAGAGAACTTATTTCCATCTAAAGCTTAGCCTAGTCATTATTATCTTGCAAATTTCCTATTGAAAGCATGAACCCAACGATTTATATTAACTTGTATTGCAGTCACACCCCAAAAATATTTCCCCATACTTGATTTTCTTGTTATTTTCGTTGTTTTTACTACTTGTGACTAACTCCCATCGATATTTGACAATTTTGTGTCACCCCCCTTTAATTTACAATGTTTTTAGTCGTTAATGTCTTTAGCTACGACTAGTTAGAACTAATTTTATTTTTCTATTAATTCTTGAAACCACTCGCTTGGGACTCGACCCCAACCTTTGGTTAGGTTATTATACTATTACACGATCGTAGACACTTGCATTGGAAATTGTGTTATTGATTACGCAAACATCAGTTGTCATTTTAGTTTATAATTGATTACAAACCCCTTTGATAATTGACACTTGTGTCACCCTTTAATTTGATATAGTTTTCTTCGTAAATGTTTATAGCTATAATTAACTTGTACACATTTATGCTTTCTCTTAATTCTCTATTACAAGCCGCTCATTTGGGATTCGACCCCAACACACTAGTTGGGTTATATTACTACTGAACGACCGTGGACGCTTAGTATTGGATGAAGCGCCCGAATACGTCAGGTCATATACGCCTCATCGAGAGGACCCAATATACCTTTCTAGAGGTATAAAGGCATGAATGGCATGATCACTAAAGCTGATGCCCAACATAAAGGACTTATAAACCTACGGGGACACGTAGTTTTCAGAATATGAGGGTAAACTGGAACCCTAGTCCACTCGGTGCTAAGCATACTCCCAACTGAATATGTGTATTATACATTATGATTGAAATACTGAAATCTGGAATAGCTCAAAATAATGACATGCAAAATCTGAGAATGTAACAATTATATACTAATAATGTGACATTCGAAATCTGGAACATGTATATCTGTTTAACTGACCTAGCATGTGTAATTCATGAACTAACAGAATCTACACAACTAGCGTTCAGAGTTTAATGCAAAGAACTAAGCAACGATTCCACAAAAACATGATAATCTGATTAGAAATAGTCTAATAGCTAAATCACAACTAATATCTAAGGTATTAGAAACCCTAGGTCTAAGCAAGATATAGCGAATCAAGAATCTGACTGAATTCTAGAAACCTAGTGGATGAAAGGAATCCACCAGTGAAATCCCACATACCTGGTGACGAAATCTACGGGGAAATCCTTCGATTTTGAGGATGGAACTAAGGAAAACTTGATGCGTTCTTGGAAGGGTTTTGAGTTACCTTTTTATCCTCTTTTGTTCTAAGCTTGGTGAATTCTAGAGGATAATGGTTTAGGGCAAAATCTGACTCGAATAATAGGCTAAAGTTGACCAAAATGAATTAGTTTAGGGATAAAATAATAAGGAAAAGACCCTATTACCCCTAAACTAAAAGTCGACTGGCCTATCGACGGAGCTAGCTGACGGGTCATAAGTCCATTGACGGTTCGTCCTGTCAGTCGTCATTTGGCTGTCAGAGGGCTGAAATCTAGGGTCTGAAACTAAAAGTCGACTGGCCCATCGACAGAGCTAACTAACGGGTCGTAAGTCGACTGATGGTCCGTCCTATCAGTTGTCGTTTGGCTGTCAGAGGGCTGAAATCTGGGGTCTGAAACTAAATGTCGACTGGCCCATCGATGGAGTTGACTAACGGGCCGTAAGTCGACTGACGGTCCGTAGGTGGCCTCCGTTGGTGGCACTTGCAACTTCTAAAAATCTGTATTTTTTCCTTTCTCGAATCTGGGGTGTTACAGTATGACCTTTCATCCCGATGGGCAAGCAGAACATACTATCCAAACTTTGGAAGATATGTTGAGAGCTTGTGTAATTGACTTCAAGGGTAACTGGGATGATCATTTGACTTTGATTTAGTTTGCGTATAATAATATCTATCATTCAAGCATTGGTATGACTCCATTTGAGGTTCTATATAGTAGGAGGTGTAGATCTCCTATAAGGTTGTTTAAAGTAGGTAATGTTGCTTTGATAGGTCCCAAATTGGTACATGAAGCTATGGAGAAAGTTTGGCATATTAGAGAAAGGTTGAAATTGGCTCAAAGTCAAGAAAAGTCCTATAACAATGTTAGAAGAAGAGATCTTGAATTATATGTGGATGATTGAGTCTATTTGAATATTTCACCCAGAAGGGAATGATGAGATTTGGAAAGAAAGGGAAACTTAGTCCCCATTATGTGGGTCCATATCAGATTTTGAGGCGTATTGGTCAAGTTTCTTATGAACTTGATTTACCAAATGATTGGCCTCGGTGCATCTGGTTTTTCATGTCTCCTTGTTGAAGAAATGGGTTTGTGATCCGAAATCTTTAGTACCATTGGAGAGTCTTGGTTTAAACAACAGTATTCCTTATGAAGAAGTTTCGGTTGAGATTTTAGACCGGTAAGTTCGGAAGTTGAGAAACAAAGAAGTTGTTGCCGTAAAGGTTCTTTGGAGGAATTAGTTAGTTAAGGGTGCTATTTGGGAGACCAATGCCGATATGATATCCCTTTATCCTCATATTTTTCCCTATGTTCCTACTCTAGCTTGAGGTATTTAGTTCCTCATGTTTACTCTTTTGGTTTCATGTAGCTTAGATACTCCTATGATTTCTCATTTATGCATATTCATGAAAAACATAAATTTTGAGAAAATGAGTTAACTTGATTGATTTCTCCATGTTTATGTGCATTTGAGTATGATTTGCATATAGACCTCATAAGATGATGTTTTGGACATGCTTTAGCTTAGAATCGATTTTTCCTCCTCGAATATGTGTATTTATGTGATTGCATTCATGTTAGTATGTTAGATCTTCTTCATATGCTCCTTATGATTCCTTGAGTTCCATTCGAGGATGAATGTTCTCAAGGGGGAGATATTGTAACACCTCAAATTAGAAAGGAATAAGAAAATGCAGTTTTTGGATTGTAGATGTGACCAACGACTCCCACCTTTGGTTAGTAAGAGCACTTAGGGACCGTAGGTGGCATCCGCAGGTTACAAGGGAAAAGAAATAAAGTATTTTTTGAAAATTTTAAGACCTACGGTGGCCATGTATGCTCCGTAGGTAGACCTAGCAACCGTACATGGGCCTCATCATTTAAAGTTCAAAAAACAAGTCCCTGAACCCCACCGACGATTGACCAAGACGGTACGTAGTAGGACCTACGGACGATAGGTCTCTAACCATCGGTGGAGGTCCGATAGTTTTTATTTTAAGGGCTTTTTGGTCTTTCATAATTATTTTAAACAAATACTATGTCTTTTTACCCTCTACCCTAGGCCATATAAAACCATTTTAAACCCCTAATTACCCAAGTAAACTCATTCTCCTAAATCCACAAAGTTGATCAAAATTCTTCCCAAATATTTCTCTCTCTAGAGATTGAAGTAGAAGTCTAGGGTCTCACAATCAAGTCTCCAAATTCACCATTGATTGTGGGCTTTTGACATCAAGGTATGATAGAATTCACCTATGGAGTCATTTCCTCCATAGGGTTCCTAAATTCTCCAATTTTACAAGTTCAAATCTCCTATTAAAAGTAGGGTTTTTACTCAACCCCATAGGTTCCTTTCAATTATGATCCAATTGATTGTTTTGTGTCTTTTTATGCATGAATTGAGATAACTACATGTTTTTAAGTTGAATTCACTTGAAACCATGCATAATCTACAATTTCTAGATTTTGACCATATGATGAAGCTTTTAAACTTAGAAAGATGAATTAATGAAGATATGCATGTTTCTTTATGAAATTGATGTAAATGATTTAAGGTTGCTTTGAGAGTGAAGCATCAACGTTGTTGTTGTTGTTGTGAAAGGATTTCTCACATACTACTCAAAACATGAATGTCAAAGGGTTTTCTCACATTAAAGATTCATAAGATTGAAAGGTTTTCTCACCTATGATGAATCGATACTAAGGAGATATTCTATTGAACTCTAGCTTGGATTGGCTACATGATGTGCCCTTGCATGGTTAATAAGACAAGTTAAGATTAATGACTATTCTGTGTAATTTATGCTTAGCACCAAGAGGATATTGAGATAGAATCTCTCCCATAGTTGAGGTCGGGTTTCTAGTAGCAATCTCCCTATCCCATAACTATGTGCCACCATAGGTTTGTCTTAGATAGACATTAGCTAGTGGATCCACTTAAGGTAGAAGTTTATGATTCTTACCTTGGCAAGTAAGGACATCTCTTTTCGGTATGGGATAGAGACCGGATCCCATGTTATACCCCACATGGTCTATGTTGGTTAATGGCAAACTTCCCACAATAATGACCTAAGGTTACTTCTAGAAGTATCTAAAATGTGTTTGAAAGATGTTTAGCTTGCATTGACCATGATTATGACTTATGTTTTCTAATATATTATTTTATGACTTAGCTTAGTCATTTTGTGTCATATAAATTGTTTTTAGCATATTTTAATGACTCTTATGCATTGTTATCGTATTTGGTACATTCCATGTACTAATGCATACTCCTGCCTACATTGTGTCACTAATGTAGGGTTCAACACATCTATCTTCCATACTCATGGCTAGTGATCCCTTATAGACATTGAAGATTGGTGAGTCCTCATGTTCCAAGTACCGAGACTCTTTTATTGCTTTCATGTCTTTTCAATTTGGCTTTTGTATGTGATTTATGGGTTACGTCCCAATCACTCTTTTGATGTAATAGATGGCTTTGAGACTTAAGTTAGACTTCTCCTACTTTTGTTAAACTCTTTATAAATCGGAAATGTCTTTTAAACACTTTAAGATTCTAAAATCTTGTACATGTATTTTAAGTAGCTTTTATAGGGTCTCTCGGGGTCCTATACGCCATGTTACGACTAGGGTGTACTTTGGGTCATAACAATGATATAAATTGCCTTATTGTGCCCTTATTGGTTGAGTGATGAAATGCTTGAAAACAAGAATGTGGACTTGAATTGTGCAATTTGTTGTCTCTTCTTTGTGTTGTGATATTGCTTGTGTGCATTGATCGTTGATCACCATTATGAAACATGTGATTATTATAATGCCGAGGTCTTTATCGGCAAGTGCTTTAACATCGAGGTCTTTGCTCATAAGTGTTTTTATGCTGAAGCCTTTGCCGGCAAGTGTTATTAGGTTGAGGTCATTTCCAGTGGATGTCTATGAGGCCAAGGTCATTGCCTCTTACTATTATTTTGCCAAGGTCATTTTTGGAAAGGATTATAAAGTCGATGAAAAATTATTATGGCGAGAGGTTAATAATGATGTCTTTATATCTTTGATGCTTATGCATGACTTGCTTGATACTTGAGATTGATTTGCTTGTTGTGTGTGACTGAACTAATTGACTCTGAGGTTGAATTGTTTGATTCATTTAATTGTTGGATTGTGGCTATTGAACTGTGAATATTGAGTCTTGTGGGCCGTGTATTGTAGAATTGCTAGATTGAGCTGATTTTTATGCAGGTTGTAGTTTGAGGAGATTTTTTTGGAGAGTCAGGGGTGTTCGTTTTCTATCTAGTTACTTTGCTTAGTAGGTTTCTTGTTGTGTACCGTGTTGTTGGTACTCATCCCTTGCTTCTGCACTTGTGTAGGTTCTGAGTCTGGACCCGTGTGACATTCTTCTTCTCCCGTCAATTGATGCTCGTTAAAGAATCTGAGAGGTAGCTACTTGTCATTCGTCGGGCCCTCTTTTTCCTTTTCGTATATTTTGTTCTATTTGAAAAACAAAGTTTGAGACTTTTGTTTATTTCTAAATTCCGCACTTCTGTATTTAGTGGTTTGTAATGTGACAACTAGGTTTTGGGGTTTTTTTTTATAGATTAATTTTTTCGCCTTTGTCTTGTTCTATTTTATTATATTTCTGATTTTCTTTCATTTTCCTTGGGTTGAGGCTAACTTTTCTTGGTGGAATAGAAAAGTTTCATCACGTTTAGCTTTAGGTCGTGACAGGTGGGGGTGGGGTATGAGAAATGGTTTTTTTAAAATAATTTTGGGTACACAAAAGAAAAAAGTAGTATACATACATAGTTTATTAATTCAATCATCTTTTATTGAACTATTTTTTTCTGTATGAATGTCATAGTTATTTTCCTCCTATTTCTCCCTTATTTGGTCATAAGTTGGAAAAAAAATAAAATTTAAAATGGTGAAAGAGAGTGGAAGTGAAGGGTGGGGGTGGAGGGAGATGTAGAGAGTAGAGGACTAACTTTTTTTAGTTTTTAATTTACTGTGGAATTCAAAATGAGGTCAATCAGATGACTCATATATTAAGTAATTTCAAATCATTTAAATTAAAAAGAGCGTAAAGTTTCCTTAAACTATGAGATTTGGTACAACATTGCCCTCCATCCATCTTATGAGTATAAGTCATTAGACATAAGGTATTTTTTAGCCAAAAAATTGATGTCAGGGATATTTGGGGGTGGAAGGTGGTTGAAAGGACATTTTGTACCAATTCAAATAGTTGAGGGGTATTTTATGCTTTTCTCCATTGTTTATAACATCGTCTGAAATCTCTTGTACCCAGTCGGACCCCTCTAGTAATAACTTGTTGAAAATTGAATGATCTAGATAAAAGGGTTTTAGACTTCGGGAGCTACTTGAAGAATACAGAAGGGATTGAAGTCAACAAAAACAGTTTTAAATATGTTATAATGGCAAGTCAGCAGAGTCTTAAGGTTTCATTATGGGACATTGATTTGCATCTTAAAGAGGTAAATCAAGGCAAATGAGGAATCATTACTTCATTTGTGAAGCCATGCACTTTAGATTAGTGTGTACTTGTATTCCCCGTACCTGCACATAGCAAGAGATTTAGTGCATTGGGCTTCCCTTCAAATAATGATGAACAAAACAACCCCAACAATAGTCGGTCAATTTACTATGAGGGGTTGTATTAACATCAACTTTATTATAGCATTAAATCCTTACACATTTGGTATTTTTTTCCTATAACTTGTGCGCGTTACTTCAACTAAGCGTGCACTTCAATTCTCAATATTTTCTTCAAGACCATAGATCATGTTTCAATTTTTTTTAATTTTTGTTGGTTTTGAAAACAATGAAAACTAATAGTATAAGTTTGCTTGATGGTGTTATCACTACATCAACAATGATTAAAGTAGGTCAATTACCCTAATGTTTTCATATGGAGCTCAAATCACCTTGATCTAGGTAACGATCAAATTTTTCCTCTTTAAGTGGAGTATATTATTTTCTCTTTGTGCTAAAGAATTCTTGGTCTTCTCCTATAAGGAGAGGCGGTGAGAATAATTTATAAGATCTAACACAAATATTATGTGTTGGTCTTTGTTTTCTGAGTTTGAATATGGATGAGATAATAGGTGTGAAGGAACTAAAAGGTAATTGCGCTAACAATTTTTTCCCATTTACCAATCAGGAAATCAGTGACGATGTTTCCCCCCTTCATCATGTGATTAAAATATTGCAATGCAAAAATTTCCTCAACCTACTCTTGTGGTTGTCTTTACCTCAAGAGACTACAAAAATAAATTACTTGTTAGAGAAAATCACTACAAGAAAAGTAGGCACAATCCCTTTCTGTTGTTATCATTTTGACATTTATAAGAAGGGCTTTGAAACAACTGTAAAGTTCTCTCGGTGGAATCAACCTAAAATGTTTGCATCAAGATAGGGTGTCTTCGACAAAAATGCAAGATGCTTCATGCACCATGCACCATGCCATCCTTATCATTTTGATGCTAAATCTGTAGATTTGATTGACTACACTCCTCGTTAATCTAATAATAACTTACAAACGAAATAATATAAGCCTACTAATGGACTTTTGGAGTGTATTTAACAAAAGCTTAACTATCATTAGTATAATGCTACTTGAAGCATCAACGACCAAGGCCGCTAATATGAATACCAAAAATGTTGCTCGTGACCTTAGCCTTATCTTGAATCACTAATACATAAAGCCATCAACGTTAATTTGTCTCACTATTGAAACCTAAACCCTCTATATCTCATCCAAATGTATTAGTGTCTTAATAATCACCATCAAAACACTTCACTTTAAGGATGCTTACATAACACCCTACTCAAACTCCACTTATTGGTTTACACTGGGTTTGATGGGATTATTGTTTGCATTTTAACTTGCGCACTATACTGATTTTGTTATTCTTACCACTTGTAGGTTGATCTCTGTGTTGATAAAAAAATATGCAACAGACTATTTATAATAGAGATAAAGAAAAAACATAGAACATTATTCCACTCATGACCAAGTACTCATGAGTAGAGCTTGGATTGCAAAAGAAGATTAATGCTTAGAATGATCAGAAGTAACAAAATGTGTATGTCTTTCCTCACATACATGTACTTTATAAAAGCTAAGGAATTGTAAGCTTTGTCAAGGTATCGCCTTCAATTTTTAATGACAAGAGAAAAATCAGGAAATCACGGGATGTTTATTTAATCAGGGAGTTTGTTGCATACCAAAGGTGGAAGAGCCTGACAGGAAGATTAGAAAAAAAATCTTGAGTTTCCATTACAACAGATCTTGTATACACCATATAAATACACATACAACAATGAACTCATTTTACTTAAGATCTTAAAGCAAGCATGTGAAGTCAACATTTAAGAGTAGAAACAACTTAAGTGAGCTCACATGTGTTATATATCAAGACCAAAGACAAGAGATTCATAAGGATCTTGCACCCGAAGCATAGGCTTTTCAGGGGTATTGACGATTGGTTCCATCTGCATAATTTGTTCAACTGTCAGTTATGTCGCAACATTAAAAGAAGATATTGTTGTCTCATAAATGTAAACATACGTTGGCCTCCCTCTGTTGAGGCATATTTGGAATCTGCTCAATTTGGTGGCTGTAGGATATATGACAATAAAAAAGAGTTAGAAAATGTAATATCATAGTAATAAAAACTAAATTCTTTTGTCATAGTTGTGTTTGCACCAAACCCAATGGAAACATGATTTTGTTCAAGAACAAAGCATCACAGAGATAGCATAAAGATAAGTGAACAAGGCAGTCATGATAAAATACATCAGGTGCAGAAATGATGGTCCGTATTAGCAAATAAATATAACATATCGTTACCTATAATTAGTTACAAATGGTGCCCTCTGAGGAGAAGATGATGGCACAACAAAAAGGACTTGGCATACCACATTATCCATAGTTCGTACGGCCTGAAGATTTAACAAAATCATGTATTTAGATATAATATAATATAGTAGTCTAAAAAAAGAGAAATTTAACCTAGAAATACCTCAGCATGCTCCGCTTGATTAGTGTTGAACCTTCTATAGAACAAATCCCACCAATCTACTAGAAATTCCTCCGGAGATTCGATAGCTGAAAAAAATTATAGGACTAAATAATTGTACATTATCACATACAACAGATAAAATAATTAGTCACTATATTTTGCACAACCTTCGAAAATAATGAATATCAATTAATTAATACAATTCTATAAACACGAAAAGAGTTGTCAAGAAAAAATTGACCCTCGATAAGTTAACCACAATATTCAAAGAATGACATCATCTATCATTCCCTCCATTCTATTTCTGTGGATACTTTTTTATGTTACACTCCCTTAAATCCCATTTTATGTGACACATTTTTCTTATTAATTTATCCCCCCAAAATATAACCTTTATATATTTAAAAATAATTCTAACTTTAAAATCCTCATGTTATTACCTTCATGAGTTGCTAAGTCAGTTCAACTTTGCTTATTAATTTATCCCCCCAAAATATAACCTTTATATATTTAAAAATACTTTCAACTTGTTTGATTTTAAGAGACTAAATCAATTCAGCTTCTGCATTTATTTAAATTATCTTAATGTGTTGTTTAATATTGTTAATTAATAGGGTCATGCCACGCCACGAGGTTAGTTTGGGATCACTTGTGGCTTTAAGCACTACGTCGCAACTAGGGGGTAGTCTCAGATCTTGATAGTATGTATCTGGTGTGATTATCATATATTTGGATACCAGATACATAAGATACTGGTGAGCGAGTGGGAGAGAGGCGAGGGAGGTGAGAGAGATTTATTATGTATTCCAGGTACATGCAAATCCACATGTAAATAAATGTATCTAGAAAAAATTACACCTTATTTTAACCCCATGTATCCCAAGATACATGTAGTTGGACGCACCAAAATCTAGTAAGACATGCAATATTGCAAACTAAAGTGTATCTATGTAATTTGATCCTAAACTAGTGAGCGAGATTTATTATGTATTTCAGATACATGCAAATCCACATGTAAATAAATGTATCAAGAAAAAATTACACCTTATTTTAACCCCATGTATCCCAAGATACATGTAGTTGGACGCACCAAAATCTAGTAAGACATGCAATATTGCAAACTAAAGTGTATCTATATAATTTGATCCTAAACTAGTGGGATTTATGTAAGTTTTAAAACTTAATTTGCATGAAAAGACTTTCTTTTTTTCTTAAAATGAAACTGTACAAATGAAAGTTCTTAAAAATAACATGATCATCAATAAAAGTATAGCGCGATGCATGAAAAAAAAAATCACCCAAAGTCTGAGAAAACGCATCACAAAAGGATATGACTTAGGCAACCTATCGTAACTCAAACATCGGTGGTTGATTTCATGTCTCACCTTAAGTCACAGGTCACATAGAGACTACTTTTAATGAAATGATAATTTGTTGTAAATTTAAAGAAATACTTACCATCACCTATTGGAGTTCCAACATCAACTTCATTGGTGAATGTCGAGGCAGTCTCATGCATCCTCTTCTTAACAAAGTAAGCATAGAGGCACTTATCCAACTTGAAGAACAACCAATAAAATCTCATTAATTTGATGTAAACTACTTTTCTCTAAAATATTTTCCTCATGAAGTCCCAATCCAATATTAATTAAAAGGAAAAAAAATCAAAATTGACCCTATTCTATTTTTATTGGTCAATTTTATCCTTCATTATACCTTTGTCTACTCATGCCTTTACAATTATCGAATTGTCTCTATTTGCTCTTATTATTAGTTGAGCTCGCGATGGATATAAGAAAAATGAGTTAATACTAAAGTATAACATTACATTAAGTTAGAGCTTCATTAAGGGTTAAGAAAACGAAAACATAGTAAGATTATACCAAAAATCTTTTAACAGACAAAGTTCCTAAATTTAGGATAATTATAGGGACAAATGATTTTTCAACCTTTATTAAAACATAAATCCATCTAACCTAACCATACTTTAGTTGGTTGGATTTAATTTTTTTCATAGATCATTTTGGACATGACAAAAGGCACCTGTATAGAAATTAGGGTCATTTTTATTAGATCTGTAGCACAAAAATTCACAGGAAAATATGTCTAAACATAAAAAGAAGTATATATTTTTATTTGGTTTCTTTCATGATAAATTATAAAAAAAAAAAAAAAGAGTATATTTTATAGTTTCATTTAAAAATTAAGAAAATAAAACTAAAAAAATAAAAGAAGAATAATAATTTGGAATTCGACGGATTGAGTTATGACCTATTATCTATACTTTTGACGCACCAATTTATTTTCCACTGAATCCACACAGATTGACCCCAAGTAACAATTGGACATGTTTTAAATCAATTCAACCATATTGAAAGAATTCTCCAAAAGAATATTACCTAAGATAAATTTATGCTTTACATAAAACAAAGTTATTTTTTAAAAAAATCACACCTAAAATTATGAAAACATAAAAGGAGATAATAACATTACAATGCCTACATAAATCATTAAAAGTCATAAATTTTATACTCACAGTTTTTGATGACTCTCCATGATAAAAAAAAAATGAATGGAGAAAGAGAAGAAAATGAGAGTGAAGACCAAATGGAAGAGAAGACACAAACAAACAAACAAAATATATTTTTACTTGAGAATAATGAGTGATAAAAGAGACAATAATGTGGGCATTGAATAGGTGAATAGGAAATGAAGGGTTGTGACTTTTACGAAGGGTTGTGTCTTTTCTAAGGGGGTTGTAACCGTTCGGAAAGGTTGTGTCTTTTTCAAAGGATTGTGACCTTTCTAAAAGGTTGTGCCTTTTTCAAAGGATTATGTTGTGTCCTCTCTGATAAGGCACAATTATCACTTTTTCATACCACCCTCTATTAGCTACCAATAGAGAGGTTTTCTCTCATTTTTATAAATTCAATTCTTCTCTCTTTTGCATATATTTCATACAAACAAGATCATGTCCGTGTGTGTGATCTCGTTCTTGTCTTTTTGAGTTCGTTGAAATTATTGAAGTTTGAGGTACTGCTACTTCTTTAATGTTTAATAATTAATTTATCTTGGGAGGAATCAATGTACAACCTTAAGTACTTGAGGGAATTAAATTTCTTTAGGACAAATAGTCAGTTCTGCGGACTCAAATAGTTTTTCTTTGTTGTCTTTCTGTTTCATCTTTACTGCTTCTGTTTTGCAAACCCGAATACATGAGGTAACAAAAAAAAGGATGCAAAATAAAGAAAAGAAAGAAAAAAGAAGTCTACACTTTCATGTTAAAATGGAAAAAAGAAATTTATACAAAGTGCATGTAATAAAAAAATATGGCATGTAAATGAATGATAGGTGACATGGACTTGAAAAGAGTTAGAAAGAAAAAAAAAGACGAGTAAAAGGTTGAAAAAAGGAAAAAGAAATCTACAATTTCATTGTTAAAATGGAAAACAATTTATTATAATAGTGTGCAGCGTAAAGTAATGGAAAATATTCAATAAAATTAATGATGGGTGATTATTTACAAACCAAATATTGTATTGGCTTAAAGAGTGTGAGAAAGAAAAGAGATGAGAAAAAAGATGTCGAAAAAGAAAAAGAAATCCACACTTTATTTGTTAAAATGGAAAAAAGAATCATTTTAAAGTGCAAAAAAAACGTAAGGCAAGTAAACAATGCAGTAAATTGAAAGATGTGTGATGATTTGGCTAGTGCATAAAGTTTAACTATATGTACAAAACATTTAAAGTAATAAAAAGTTTCTTTTTTATCTCCACAACTGCGATTTTCTTTAAGATTTCAAGTTTTTTTCCCTTGTAATCAATTAGTTCACATCACCCTTTAATTACTTAAGAATATTCTTTTTATATAGTTCAAAAATAATTTATTTGCTTCATATGCCTTTGACTCCTAAAATCATTGGCCAATTTTAAATATTTTTCTTAATAAAGAAGTGGGTGAAGTTTCATAGAAAAATTATAAGGTCTTATCTGGGAATTGTACTTCTAAGAAATTGATTTACTTTTCAAATTTTAAAAGTTTTTGAATTTAAATTCTAAACTATCTGAGAATATTTCTGGAGTGGAGAATTAATAATTTTATAAAAAGGATATGGACAAAATCAAAAGAAGAAAAATAAATAATTTTAATGTATTTAAAAGAATGAGGTAAACAAAAATCACACGAAATATTGTTGTTTTGAAAGATGTACGATCTCCTAAAATCATCCAGACAACAAAAAACGGATGTAAGAAGAAAATAATTAGGAAAATAACTAACTAGCTATGTTTAAAGTTTTAATTAAGTTGATACATTTAATTTAGCTCCTGTTAGTGTGATATTTCAATATTAATACGCTTTGCCACAATGTGTCCATCGGTGGTCATTATATGCCTCTTTATTTTCATTAAAAGAGCCTCATTGTGTTGGAATAATGTCATATGTTAGTGGAGAATTGAAAGTTACAATGTTGGTCAGATTGGTGCATTTATCAACCAAAGTTTATGGGAGGAGAAAGAAATTTATTTCTATTACCGTTAACTAATTATTATCCATTGTTTTATCTCATTATATATTGTAACTTACGAAAGTTTAGGGTCAATCATTTACCTACATTACTATTCACATTATCCATATTCAATACAAGGAAGAATTCCTCGCCTATAAATAGTGGTCCTTCTTTCTTTGTGAAAAAAATCCCCCAAAACAATGAGAAGTGTGAAAAAAAATATTGTAGTGAGGTTAGTGAAAGAGATAGTCTAGAAGAGTATTCAAAGTCTTCAACTAATTCACTATACAAAAGAGAGAAACTATATGTTGAAGGAATATGTTCTTTTTATGAAGTTTTGGACTCTTCGAGTATCCACAGTTGTTTGAGTTATACAACATTGTTGGCTATTGTGTTCTGGAGGGGATAAGTCAAGAGTATTATTATAGGATCGGTGTAGATAATGTCATAATGGCTTGAATCTCTTGTAATAGAGCGACATATCCACGCCTCAACTTGAATGCCTTTTTTTTTCATTTTTATTATTTTATTTTCAACTGTAATTTATTGTTTTTGTGATAAATTACACCAACAGGTTCATTATCCGCTATTAGTCTTTTGTTCTATTCAGAAACAATATTATCATTTAGAAAATGTGGAGAATTTCTAACGTTGAGAAAAAACTACATAATAATTTTAAATATTGAAAAGACACGAATTTAAATGGGGATATGGCACATATTTATTTGACAATTGATAAAAATGATCTCCATACTACAAATATAGCAGAAACCAACAGTAGATAACTTATGTCGAAACAACAAAAAATTATCGTCGGTCATATTTAACAACAAATTAGCAATAATTATGTTAGTTAAATGCCTATTTAACAATAGATTTAAGTGACAAATTTTGTAGTTAATTTTTATTTTTTTATTGTAACTTTTTCTTGGAATTGATATAAACCAATTTATTATAATAGTGTGCAATATAATGCAATGCAAAATATTCAATAAAATGAATGATGAGTGATAATTTACAAACCAAAAATTGTATTGGCTTAAAGAGAGTGAGAAAGAAAAGAGATGAGAAAAAAGATGCAAAAAAACCCCACATTTCCATTGTTAAAATGGAAAAAGCACGGTTCGGAGAGCACTTTTAGTCTGCACTGGTGAATGGAAGCCCCCCCTATCAAGCAAGAAGGAAGCGGCTCTTCCCACGGTGGAATCAAGATAAGAAAAGAGTTCCAAGCTTTTATGCTCCGTACAAGTGCGAAATAAGCAGATCATAAATAAGTTTTTTCATGCCTCGACTCTCCCTCGGTTCGTTCGGGAATCATGATAGTCTTTTCATGGAGATTATTGGGAACGGAAATATGCCTGGGGCCCCTCCATTCTGGAGCCAGCGGGTTCTGAATGACCTCCCTCTCCCTGTAGGTCGAGCTTCCTTTCAGCCCTCTCACGGTGAAAAAGTGGTTAACTATCTCGAAAAAATTCATATCGTCCATCCGAATTGTCTCAATTACAGCCAACTCCCCCTCTCCTATCTCTATTTTTTTTCTTTATTAATTTCCTGACCTCAAAATGATTGACTACATTCAATATAAAGGAGAAAAAAGGATGTATCCCCCTATTCAACTACCCATCCAAGAGCATTTGGCTTCAGAATACTTTCTTCTTTTTCTTTTTCTATGGACTGCATAAATCTTATCTTCCAATCCAAAGGAGGATAATCTCCTTTCGCCCGTTCACTCAGTACTCAGTAGCAACTCCCGTATTCGCAATTCACGAGGGTTGAAAATGGATTTCAGACCTTTATTTATGGGATATTTGAAGGAGAGCTTTGTAAATCAAAAAAATTCTCTCTAGCTCGAAGAATTTGTTTGATTCTCCCTATAAAATTGTTAAGGAAAAGGGGCGCGATTGTATAATTCCCAAGCGGAAAGTCATATACTTTAAAAGTAGATGAAGTGATCAAGCGGCCCTTCTTGCGCCAACATACATCCAATGGCATAGAGTGATGCGTCAGTATGAACATGGAACTCCTTATTCCAATCCGGAAACCGCTTCTTGCTTTTTTGTTTTGACTACTTTGCTTGCTTAACGCAAGTCTTATTTAACCTTCACGGACCACTTCACTACCCAGCAAGCTCCGGCTCGAAAGCAAGAAACAAGGGCGTAGCTGCTGTGCAAACATTCCAGACCCAGGAGTCAACTTTCCCGTATGAGCATTCGGTACATGTATAGTCCGTGGAAGAGTGAAAGGATCACCACTACTGAGGATCCCCCCCTAATCTTAGATAGGTCGCCTGTTATTTGTATGGTTAGTCACCAGTGGCACAACCTACGGGCTAAGTAGCGCCTCAATGGGAGTCTTTTTTTCCTCCGCGATAGTGTAATACCAAGACCATTATAATGTGAGCGCTAAAAAAAAGTAGTGAAATTAAACAATGCAGTAAATTAATGGATGTGTGATAGTTTGGTTAGTGAATGAATAAAATAAAATATATATGCACAAAAACATTCAAAGTAATAAAAAGTCTTCTTGTTTTATCTCCACAGCTGAGATTTTCTTTAAGATTTAAAGTTTTTTTTCCTTTTTAATCAATTAGTTCAAATAACTGTTTTTTACTTAACAATATTCCTTTTATATATATAGTTCAAAAAGTAATTTATTTTCTTCATATGCCTTTGACTCCTAAAGTCATTTGCCAATTTTAAATATTTTTTGAAAAAAAAAAATGGGTGAAGTTTTATAGAAAAACTATAAGGTCTTGCCCGGTAATTGTATTTTTAAGAAATTCATTCTTTTTTCCAATTTAAAAAGTATCTGCATAAAAATCTATATATAATATAAAGCTAGATAAAAGAAAAGTGATGTGACACCTCTCTTTGGCCAAGGATTCTATTTATCTTTCTGAAATTTTTTTCTATTTTTTAAATTATTATTGTACAAAAATGAATGTGTCAATTACTACTCCACTAATTCATATTATTTAATATAAAAATTTAATTGTCTTTATTTTCATTACTCCCATGACTTTTGATAATCGTGACTCCTAATTTATATTAATAGAGTCATATTCATGATATCTTTTGGTATTCCATATTATGTCCTATAAATAGAGGCATTAGAAAATTTTGTTACAAAAGACATGATCAAATTTATATGTATAGTTGAGCTAGGGATTAACTAGGTGAAACTTGCACATCTTTTTGACCAAGAATCACAAATTTTCTTGTAACTTAATAAAATAGCATTTTGTAGCTTATATATTGCTTTCAATTTTTATTACTTATATGAAATTTAATTGTTTTATTGCCGGTGTCCTTTTTTTAATAGGAAATATGATATTAAACTGATCAAATTTCATTCTGGCAATTTACTAAAAAAATTTAAACAAGCGCCCCCAAGATTATTGGCGAAAAGGTATAATTATTTTTCTTTTTTATTTACATGTAAGTCGAATTTTTTATTACTTGAATTTTATTGAAAGAAATTGGCAAGAGTTTCAAGTAATGCAAAATTTTATATCAAAAATTCGGTGTCAAATAGATAAAAAGGTCGTTTTAAAGTAAAACTTAATGGTCTTTATTTTCATTAATCCCATAAATTTTTATTATCATAACCTCTAAAATAATTAATAGTCATATTCATGATATTATTTGGTATTCTATATTATAGTCCTATAAATAGAGATATTGTAAGACTTTGTTGAAATGAGCACATTGACATTATAAGTTGTCATGTTTTTAGTGTTTATTATATTGATGCATTAGTTCTTGTAGAATTAGGTAAAGATTATTGTATGGTGATTGTGACTTGTGGAAGTTGATATCAACAAGAGCTCGGAAGATTGTACATTAATTTCATTTTTTTTTAATGTTCTAATAATTAAGATCGTAAGAATGATGCTGCATTATTTATAAATTTTAGTTCTCTCATGATTTCTCTTTGTTTTTTATTTTATATAAAGTTTTGATTGGAGTAAATTTATAATTTCATTTGTTCAACATAGTAAATTGTGACTTTGTTGGACATAATTATCTCCTCTTCTTTTTTTTTGGTTGTTTAGTTCCTCAGAAATGTCTAAATATAATTTTTTTTCCATGAATTTTCAATTATAAATACTTCATTACAAGTTTTAAATAACACTAAAATCTACACAATAATGTCTTGAGTCTTTTGAGTTTTTCATCTTTATTGTAATCTTTAACTAAGAATTATGTTTCTTTTCTAATTTTTCTTTTACAATTTCTCTATTTTTTATTGTAGAATAATAAATATGTCAATTAAGTATTCATTTATACTCTTTATTACAAAACTTAATGGTCATTATTTTCATTACTCCCATAATTTTATTATCATAATCTCTAAATAATTAATAGTCATATTCTTGACATTATTTGTTATTCATATTATTGTCCTATAAATAAAAGTATTGTAATACTTTGGACAAATGATCTGTAACACCCTGAAATTTTTTTGAGCTAAGACTCAAACCATTCTTCGTAGTGAGTAAGATTTTACGAAGGAATTTAAAATTTTCTTAAGTTTTAGGGTCGCTAGATGTAGCACCTTGAGTTCCAAAAAGAACTAAAGAGAATTCCTTCAAGTAATTCCTAGGTTCTTTTAAGTTTTGGGTCAACTTTAAACGACCATAAATTTCAGCACAAGATGAGCTAGGCGACCCATAAGATATCAAATGAAAGATCTTGGAATCCTCTTTCCAACGCCGCCAAGTTTGCTAATTTTTGAGCTCATATAATGGAGATATGCCCATTTGAAATCAGACTGTTCAATTAAGGAAAGTTACCCAAAAATATGAGGGGTATTTTGGTCCTTTCCTTACCCAATCGGATTTAAACGTTTTTAGTAAGGTTTTAGGAGTCCAAACTGATTAGAATCAGTTTTAGTTGTTCCTAAAATACGCTTAGGGTTTTTAGAGGAGTTCAAGAGGAGGAGAAAAGGAATAACATTCAAGATTTTTGTGATTCTTCGAGGGATTTCGCCAAGGATTTTATCCTAAGAGGTATGTAAGCTTCCATAGTGTTGGGTTCATTCACCCACACACCAATCATGAGTTTATTTTTGTAACACCCCAGAAACTATTAAGCTTAACTAGAGCTTGTCGTAAGTGTTAGAGTCATAAAATTTACTCCTCGTACTTAGAATGAAGGGTTTAAGGGTTAAACATCAAGGTACAACCCCCCAAGGACCAACCAAAGGTCCTTGAGGAGGACCCTAGAACTCCCCTTAAAACTTCCCAAACAGTGACCCACGGATGGGGACCTATGAGGGGTAGGTCCATCCACGTCTCGTGGGTGATCTCCGTAGTTCAAGCCTCATTTCATCAAGCCACAGATCATGAACCACACCCAACCAGTACGGGCCATGGTCCCACCCACAGTCTGTGGGTCATGCCTGCAAGTTATCCCAAAGTCGGTTGAAAGGAGGGGTCTTTCGGTAATTTCCTTTTTAGTTAGTATGATGTGAGGTCATTTTGTATTGTTTTAATTCACCTATATAAGTCTTTTTAAGTCATTAACCAACCCATTCACTTCATAAAATCCCAAAATCCAAATCCGTAACCAACTTTACCCAAAATAAACTCTCTAGAACTCCAAGGAAGAAGAAGAAGAAAGGTGAAGCTAGGGTTGAAGAATCAAGCTTTTCTCCTCAAATTCGTGGGAATTCTTCAATAAGGTATGGTAGCTCTTCATCCATGGGTAGACTTCACCCATGGACCCCATCAAAAACCCCAATTTCGAAGCTAGAAAACCCAGAAGCTAGGGTTTGACTTCAATCTCATAGATTCCTTTCAAATTCATTTTTAATGATTGGATTATGTTTTTTTATGGTTATATTGATGATTCTACATGATTTTAAGTTGAATCCCTCAAGAATCCATGAATTCCCCTATTTTCCCAAATTGGATCTTAAAGTGTGGGTATTGATTAATGCAAGTAGAATGTTATAGAATTATGAATGTTATGAATTGATTACTTGATTTATGTTATCATCCATGTCTAATATATTAATTCTAGATGTGTTGATGAATTATGATCCATGGTCCTTGAAGGGCAAAGCATGAGAATTATGCATTATTATGAGATTTATGTATGTGCTTTAAGGACACTTTGAGAGTAAAGTGAATATGACTATGATCTAATTGTTGTGTTGTTGGATAATTATACTAATGTACACACCTATACATGAATTTGACATGTTGTGAAAGGTTTTCACATATAATGATGTACCTTGAATCGGTAGGCTAAGGGCATCCTTTTCATGTGAAACTAAAGAGATATCTAGATTGATATACCTTAAATCGGTAGGCTAAGGGCATCCCTTTCATGTGTAATTAAAAGTTATCTTGATTAATATACCTTCAATCGGTAGGCCAATGGCATCCCTTTCATGAGTGACTAATTAAGTATAAGGCTTTGTCTTGAATCGGTAGACCAATGGTACCCCTTTCATGAGGAGTCAATGAGTTATTCTAATGATGTACATTTAACCGGTAGGCCAATGGCATCCCTTTCATGTGTAATGATGTTAATAGAGAATTAAATACGTCGTGGAAATTTAATGCTTAGCACCGAGTGGTTATTGTGAGGTGGAAGCTCTCTCTAGTATGGTCGGGTTTCTAGTAACAACCTTCTTATCTCATAACTATGTGCCCCCATAAGTCTTTAGCTAGTGGATTCACCTAAAAGCTAATACATGTTAGTTCTACCTTAGGCAAGTAGGACACCTCTTTTCGGTGTGGGGCATTACACCGGATTCCATGTTAAGCTCACATGGTTTATGTCGGTTAAGGCTTATTCCCACTATGAACAAGAAGATGAATTATGAACTATGGTTACTCAAGAAGCACTACTTAGTGTGGGTGAGGGTATGGTACTTCATCCATGCATTGCACAAATAGGTTTTGAGAGTAGTTATGGTGTGTTCCTTTTATGCTATAATGACTTATAAATGAATATGCTTATGATGGTGCTACTAAGTATGTTGATATGAGGGCTATTTGTGATGATGAATGCTTTCCTTATCTATGAGTATTAACTAAGGATGATATCAAAGAGAGGTAAGTATGATTATGGTGGCCTAAAAGTGGTACTTAGTATAGATGGGATTATGGGATCTTTATCTATGCATTGCATAAGTATAACTTAGAGTTATTTATGAGATGGTTCAATTATTCTATGATGATCAATATGTTGAATATGCTTATGACTTTTGCTTTTATACTAATGTGCATGATGATTCTCAAACTTAGTAAAGTGCACGCTTTTCTACTAAAATGTCCTTTTTAGCATGATTTCATGATTTTATGCATGGCTATCATACTTAGTGCATTTTTATTCTAACCCATAGTTTTCTACATTTTTCCCAAGTGTAGGGATTGACACTCAATTTGATTCCCCTCGTGGCTAGAGCTTGGAATTGATCATTCTCCTTGCTAGTTGGTGAGACCTCAAGATTTGAGGACATATGAGTCATTTGTAGTTTCTTTCTAGCATTTCATTTCGAACTATATTGTAAGGGTTGTGTACCTATTTGATTCAAAGATTGTATTAGATGGCTAATTGGGACAAGTCTAGACTTTCGCTTGCTTTTATAAAAGATTTCGATTGTATGGATAAAGTTTTAAATTTCTGCATCATTTTTTTTATCCTATGTTATGATATGCTAAGGGGCTTGTATGAGACCTTTTGGGGTTTAGTACGCCTTGTTACATCTAGGGGGTACCCCTAGGTCGTGACAATTTTGCGAATCTATCTATAAATATTGAGCAATTTAAGTTCTTGATAAGTATTCTTGAAGTTTCATTCTAAATCTTGTTTTGCTAAGGTTTTGAGGAATTCTTGAGATGAAAGTTAGTGATTTGAGGGTTGTTTTGAGTAGATTAGTGTATACTTAGGTTCGGTACACCTAGAAATCATTCATAACATGAATCATAACCTTAAATTCATAATTAAAATTCAAGATAGAGTTAAAAGACGAGTCTTGAGATTTCTTTCAAACATTTTGAGAATGCCCCTTTTGAGTCTTTTTTTGAGGAGTATTCTACAATTTCTAATTACTTGTATCAAGACTCGAGTAAGTGAGTATGAGAATTAGGAGAATGTATTTATGAGTCTACACTATCATCGAGATCCTTCATATCATGAATCAAAACAATTGAATTCATAATTCAAATTCAAGAAAGAGTTATGAGTAGAGTTCAAGAAAGTCTTTGAGTTCAATTGTGAATCCTTTGAGATCAACTATCGATTTGAGCTAAGTTTTGAGGAAGTATGAGAATGAGAAGAGTCGTATACCTGAGTTCCAAATTGTTATTTAGACCCTTGAGTCGAGTCGTTCATGCCCATAAATTCCGCATGAACTCCATCAGTTGAGTATGAGGAATAGTATCTTCAAGTTCTAAGTCTTGAGTATTGAGTTCCTAATCATTTTGGAATTATATTCCTTATCATGGGGCTACTACATGTTACCCATGAAGGTACTTGAGTTGAGTAGTTCATGCCCATAATTCCGCATGAACCCTATGAGTCGAGCAGTCTTGAGATGAGAGGTATCATTGAGTCCTTAATTTAAGTAGTTCATGCCCATAATTCTGTATGAACCCTCCGAGTCGAGCATTCTTGAGATGAGTAGTATCATTGACTCCTTGAGTTCTTGAGTTCCAAGTAT
Organism: Solanum stenotomum; assembly: GCF_019186545.1. NCBI lineage: Eukaryota > Viridiplantae > Streptophyta > Magnoliopsida > Solanales > Solanaceae > Solanum > Solanum stenotomum. Next base: position 37,120,275 of record NC_064289.1, on the reverse strand, counting down.
TGAGTTCTATGCATGGTTATTGAAAACCTTGAATTGAATTGTTCACGTCCATAATTCAGCATGAACCCTATTTTAAGAAATCTTTTTACAAATTGTTTTAAAATTTAATTTAAAAACTTGAGCACTGAGTTGAGGAAAAGTAGAACTGAGTTCATTTTCTTTAAAATGATATTTGAGAACTAAGTATTCCCAAGAGTAAATGTTTTTACATTTAAGGTGAGAGGAAACTGAGATTTTCAAAAGAGTTTTTAGCAGTTTGAGAAACATCTCTTTTAAGAGAATTTTTTTTGAGTAATATTCTCAAAACACAAAAAGAGTTATGTTTTTAAACATATGAGCTAGTTATATTTTGGGAGTAGTATTGAGCACTGATATGGGGGAGAGTTCAGACAACTCATAGCCCCCATAAACCATGTAGCCAACGTGTGTAGAAAGGGTCATACTTTTAAGATGATTCCTTATTGGTTTTTAGCATAGACTAGTGGATCCACTTAGTAGTAGGTTCTATACCCGGCAAAGTATAGGACAGTTCTGGCAGCGTGGGCTAGACGTTGTATCATCACAAAGCTCATTGTGATGGTTGTCAGTTAGAGAATCTCCCACAAGGTTACTTTGTATTTTTATATACAAACAGAGATATTATTGTATTTTCATACGATTGAGTTATTATTGTATTTTTTCATACGATTGAGTTATTGCCTATGGTTTTAAAAGCTTTTCGTATATTGCATCTTTTATTGTTGCTGAGTATCTTGAGTTTGAGTTGAGTATCTTGAGTCAAAATTGAGCACCTTATTGTTGAGTTGAGCTCTATTTCTCTGAGTTGAGTTGAACTATGTTTCACAGAGTTGAGCCTCTTATTTTTGAGTTGGACTATGTTCCACATAGTTGAGTCTCTTATTATTGAGTTGAACTATGTTTCATGGAGTTGAGTTGAGTTGAGTGAGTTGAGAAGAGGTAAGTATGTTTCTTTTCCATTAGTTCAAGCTTATGTTTATGCTTTAGAATTCTCCTTACATGCTCGTACATTGCATGTACTGAGCCATTTGGCCTACATCTTTTCATGATGCAGATACAAGTATTCAGGATCATCAACAGGCGTTTCATTGAGGTCATGTGATATTCCAGTTAGCTTTGGTTATCCATCTTATATTCCGGAGGACTTCACCTTTATCTTACAGTTAGTAGTTTTGAGATGTCATGGGTCTTGTCCTGATATCCTTCTGTAATTGTAGAGGCTTCATAGATAGACAAAGTTGATGAGTTTCTGTATTTACTTTTATTTTAAGTATTGTACAAACTTTTAAAAAGGCTTGAGTATTTGAGTTCAATGAAATTTAATTCAGTTTTTAAGTTTTTGTATGCTTGAGTTAGTCTTCCACTTGTAGTAAGCTTGGATGAGGGTTCTCTTGGGGATCAACAATGGTTCTCGAGTGCCGCCCACCTCTAGGGTGTAGACTCAGGTCGTGACATGATCACATTAACCTTTTAAATTGTTATGTTTCCAATACTTATTTTATTCATTTTTTTAATTTGATTCGAAGAATAAAACTATTGAATGGTGATCGGCTTGTGGAAATGGATGTCGACAAGAGTTCGAAAGATTGCGTATTGATTTCGTATTTTTTATTTTTATTTTTTAATGAATAGGATTGTAAGCAAGGTAAAAATAATGTTGCATCCTTTTTTTAGTTCTCTTTATGATTTCTCTTTATTTTTTATTTTATATAAAAATTTATTGTCGTAAATTTAATTTTATTTTTTTTGTTCAAAAGTTTAACTTATGACTTTGTGGGAAGTCATCTAACTACTAACCAAATGTTTTTCTCTATGAAATCAATAATATGCATGGATAAATATAGAATGACATCTTATCATTTTTTATAACCGCGTGAAGTGCAGATAACTCCACTAGTTCTTTAACTATTTGAGAACATTTCTAAAGAAGTTCTCAAATATATACACTTTCAAAATAGTTTGTGAAGATAATTAATGGGCCTTGAATGGTCAAACACTTCAAGTTTATTAAATCGTGTTAAGTAATAAATTTAGGAGTGGAGGATTAATGTTTTTGTAAAAAGGATGTTGAAAAAACCAAAAGAAGAAGAGCAAATAAATTTAATGAGTTTTAAAACAACGAGGTAAACCTAAATCACATGAAATATTGTTGTTTTGAAAGATGTATGGTTTTCTTAAATCATTCAGACAACAAAAAATGGGTAAAATAAGAAAATAATCTATGAAGGCGCTAACCAACTAGTTGTGATCAAAGTTTTATCAAGTTAATAAATTTACTTTAGGTCTATTATATGCTATTAGTCTTTTGTTCTAGTCAGAAACTATATGATCAATTAGAATATGTGGAGAATTTCTGACGCTAAGAAAAAACTACATATTAATAGAAACGATTTCCATTCCACAAATATACCAGAAACCGACCGCAGATAGCTTATGTCAAAAAAACAAAAAATAACTGTTAGTAATATATAACAACAAATTTGCAATGATTATGTTAGCTGAATGCATATTTAACATATAATAGTGATAAATTCTGTAGCTATTTTTTATTTTTTGAGTGTAACTTTTGCTTGAAATTGATGCAAAATAGTTTTGTTTTGTTGAACAAAGTCAAACAAAAGAAGGGAATATAATTATTACAAGTACTTACAAAGGCAATGAATGAATTCTTGCCCAAAGATGAATTTTAGTGCACAAAAAAATGAATTCTACTAATTAAGTATGTGACTTTTGACAATTACTTATTTAATTTGTACAAATCCCCTCATTGTTACTTAATAATAGCCCCATTTATTTTTTGCATTTGATTACATGTTAAGATCATTAACTAGTCAAGGCGGTAAAACCTAATTCATGTGGCAGGTCTTGTGAATGGCGACTTAGAAGCCTATCATAGCTGCCGCTGCCTCTCCCCAACCACAAACTGTGGGAGAGTAAAATGCTAAAACTGCATGTATATGTGTCTCTAATGAATACTAACCCTATGGCAGTGACCAAAAAATTCTTGAAACATATTCAATTAACTAGTCCTGGGAACGTGAGTTGTATGTTTATTTTAAATTACTCAATATAAATTTTGTACTACAAATGATAAATTGTAAATGGTACTTATTATTGGATTTGCTATGTGCCATAAATAAAAACAAAACATACATTAAAAAGTAAACATAACTATAAATCATAAGCTAATGTTAGTAAATCTTGCAAATCGATATATATATTGAATCGCAAAATAATCAACATAAATCCGGTTAGAAGTCACAAAATATTTATTTGACTCAAACAAATGAATATTTAAAAAGTAAGAAAGGAAGGGAGGATAAGAAGTACCTGAAACTGAAGATGATGGAAAAGAAAACTCATGAATTTGATAACATTTTAATAAAATGAAATAGTAGAAAAAACTTATTTATAAGGAGATATCAAGGGTAGTGGATGTCACGACCCGGGCCTACACCCTGGACGTAACTGGTATTCAAGAACCATTTTTGATCCCTAAGCGAACCCTTGGCGTGACTACATAACTTACATGACACTAAACAATACGCGAAAGCTTAAAATAAGCGTACACTTAGACATTTAAGAAATTCTTAAAAGTACTGTCTTGCAAAAATACTTAACATGAATCATAAGTTAAATAAAACATCCCAAGGAAACAATGGAAACATCTAATTCAGTCTGTCTATGAAGCCTTTAACAATGTAAGATAGATGTCGTGAAAAGACCCACGACACCTCCAATACTACTAACTGTAAGGTAAAGGCAAAGTCCTCCAAAATATAAGAAGGCTCACCAAAACTGACTGGAATGTCAAATGATCTCAAAGAAATGCTTGTTGATGATCCTGAACACCTGTATCTATATCATAAAATGATGCACATCGAATGACATTAGTACATTGAATGTATGAGTATGTGAAAAGGTTAGAGTAAACAATTAACTGGCTTGAATGACTGAAAGCAACTCAAATAAATCAATACATGAACATGAAGTGAAAACCATTTAAGCTTTACAATAAAATATACAATGAAAGCAACATAAAAATAATATACTATCATGACCTGAGCCTACGCCCTGGACATGGCCGACACTCGAAAACCATTGTTGGCCCCCAAGACAAATCCTCATCCTGGCTGACTACAAGCAGAAGACTAACTCAAGCATTAAATTGAAAGGAATGTTTAAAATTGTTTACTGATTATCAAAACTGAACTGAATATACTGAGTATGAAACATAAGTTTTAAATAAAACATCTAAAACTGAAAGACTCTCCAAAACTATCTATCTATGAAGCCTCTACCGTATAAAGATGAGTGTCGGTACAAGACTCACGACTGCTTAAAAAATACTACTTATAACTCACAAAAATGGAGTCCTCCAGAAGCAAGGAGGTCGTACTCAAAAGCTGACGAGGGGATGGAGTGATCTCACTAGACTCTTGTTGAAGATCCTAAGAACCTGTATTTGCATCATTAAAAGATGCAGGTCGAATGAGATCAGTACATTGAATGTACGAGTATGTAATATAGTTGAATAAAAAATAACTGAACTGATACGACTGCAATATATAAAACATAAACTCAACTAAATGTAAAGTATTAAAGGAATGAAATCATTTGAAACTTTACAAAAACACTTACTCATCTCTGAACCTCAACATAATAAGTGATATAATAAAAATACACTTTTAACTCTATTTGGGAGATTCTCTAACCGACAACCATCACTATAAGCTACGTGATGATACAGTGTCTCGCCCACACTGCCAAAACTGTCATATACCTTGTCAGGGTGTATAACACCTCAACTAAGTGGATCCACTATGCTCTTCCTGAAGGCACTAAGGATTCATCTAAAAAGTATGATCATTTACCCATGTTGGCATATATGGTTTGTGAGGATTTTGAGTTGTATAAACTCACTCCCATATCAGTTCTCAATACTACTCCCAATAATATATATACTCATGCTTAAATGTATAAATCATACTCTGTCTTTGTTTTGAGGTAATTACTCAAAATAACCTCTTAAAAGAGGTAACTGCTCTAAAATATTTATGAACTCATTGATTCATTTAGAAATCAAAGTTTCTCTTTTCTCAACGTAAAAACTGATACATTTGGGAATACTTAGTTCCCTTATACTCAATTCATATTTGAAAACTCTTTCTCAAAAAGAATAGTCAATTCATAGGGTTCATGATAAAATATAGACATGAAGGAATATACTCAAGAATCTTAATGCATAACATATAGCAATTCAATAATTAGGAATAAAATTTAAAAAAGAATCAAGACTCAAGAACTCAAAATCAACTCATCTCGATAATTCAAATCTAGGGATAAAAACCTAGATTACTCTTTTACTAATTTGAAAGTAGATATAGGTAGTGAGGACGAACTAGTCCAACACTATGGTAGCCTTACATTCCTAGAAGAACAAGGTTCTTGAAGAAGAGAAGCCTTGAAATCCTAGCTTGAAAGAGAACAATCAAGAAAACCTTTCTTGTGATTCTTGAATTAGTTTATCGAAATCTCTATGGTCAAGAATTATGGTTTTTATTAGTGATTCATAATTTTATGGGGAAATTTGAGTTAGAAAGAATGGAATTCTCGGAGAAAAACTTACCTTGAAGAAGAATCTTGAAAAAGATTAAAAGAATCTTGAATGGAGTCTTCTACTTTGATTTTTCCTTAGGGTCTGCCTTAGGGTTGGTTTGAGAGAGAAGACAATGTTGTATTAAGCGATGAAAATCTGATTGTTTTGGGTCTTTAATTAGTAAAAAAAATTGTTTAGGATTTTATTAGATGTAAAAAGACAAAAACAACCCTTTTTAATATTTTCCTGTCAGCTAATTCGTTAGTGCACTGTATTAGGTTACTAAAATGGTCATAACTTTTTACTCAATAATCAGATTGTGGAAAAATTGGCGGTGTTGGAAAGAAGATTCAAATACCTTTAATTTGATAGGTTATGGGCCACGTAAAACTTTATATTCTAAGAGATGTGGTCATTTGAAGTTGACTCAAATAGAATCTTACATCAAAACTTAATCGGTAAGGAAACTTTCAACTCAACTTTGTGCTAGGATTTTCTAGTGACCTTAATTGATATCCAAAATCAATCTCACACTAAATAATTTACCTTTACACATATGGGAAATTTAAGAATCACCAGATATGAACCTATAAGTAAATGAAGAATGGTTCGAGTTTTAACGTAGAAATTTTTGGGATGTTACATATACTTTACTTGTGAGGAGTTTCTCGAAACCGACAACCATTATCATGTACCTAAAAATGATACAATGTTTCCCCTCATGTTTCCAAGTCCACCCTATACTTTGTCAGGGTATAGGATAATATCGTGACTATGGATCCATATAATTGGCCTTCTTGGAGGCAGTGATAATCACATGAAGAATCAATGTTATCCTATCCTACATTGGCTACGTAGTTTTATGGGATTTCTGAATCATAAAAGACTCTAACCCAACTCAGTGCTCGATACAACTCCCAAAATAATTAATATAATTTTGTGTTCAATTCACCCATTACAAAGAATGGAGTTCTTACATTACTAGAAATATTTTTCAAAACATGAGACATGATCACATTCTTAAACATGCACTTATGAACTTATCTTACAAGTCCAATAATCAACATAGTTACATAAATATATATATATATATATATATATATATATATATATATATATATATATATATATATATATATACATATATATATACATATATAAATAACATTTGAAACTCTTAAGCGTGTATGAAATAGAACCTTTGAAGTTTCCTCTTATCTTACGTAATTTAAAATGTAAATGAAGACATGTGAATGTGACATGAAGACTTTCTCCAGGATTAGTGAAGACTTTAGAAGTAAAAATAAAGAAGAAAACATAGGTACGATTTGAAAGAATGAATACGGGATGAAGAACGGAAAGGGGAGTGATCGACTAGGTATGGAAATTTAAAGCGTCTCCGTGATGTGGCCCTAGACTCAATATTTAGCCGATTTCTTTCTTCCTCTTCCAAACACACTTTAATTCAAAACCCCATGCAATTTCATTGAAATCCCACTCAGATTTTATCAATAAATATGAACCCAATGAAATTTTATTATCATCCCACTCAAATTCTATTAACCAACACCACTCATTCGCAAGACCCTCACATCAAGAACTCAAAACCTACATTGTTAAAGAATGGGGTTAAAACTCAAGAATTCTTGAAAAAATTTATATAAATGATTTTATGGACAATTTAATGAAAGAGTTTTATGATTGGCGTGAGGATGAATAAATCCATCACTATGGAAAACATCACATACCTGGAAAGAACAATGTTCTTGAAGAAACTTGAAGGAAAATCTTGGAAGATGAACCCTACCCTTAGTGTTTCTTGAATTTCTTGAGCACAGAAATTTAGTTGTGACTAAGAGGGTTTGATTATGAAAACTAATTCTTCTACACGTTTAAGGTAATTTAGATGACTTCCTAAGGGTATCTAGGAATAAAATACCCTTAAAAATAAATAAAACGAGCTGGAAGTCGGGATATTTTTCTAGCAGATAGTGAGGTTTGTATTCACTCCGTAACATGGAGTTGCTGCCAGGTTAGAGCATCGTTAGTAAATCAGTCATAACTTTTTACTCAGAAGTTGGATTGAGGAAAAATGTTTGGCGTTGGAAAGAGGACTCGAAGACCTTCGATTTGATAGTTGATGGGTCATCTAACTCATTATGTGGTAAAATATATGGTTTATTGAAGTTGACACAAAACTCAAAAAAACTAATGGATGACTAGAACAAATTTCTCTTTAGTTCTTGAAATCTGAGGGGTTACATCTATTGACCTCAACACCTAAAAAAGGTTAGAATCACTAAGTACAACCTTATTCACAAATGAAAACATGACTCGAGTCTTAACTTAGAAATTTTTGGAATGTTACAATATGTCCCCTTGGGATTATTCGACCTCGAATGATGGCTGGACTGATAATGGAAAGGGCTGGTGGGTTACTCTTACTATCTTTCTAACTTCTGAACTTTCCTACTAACATAGGCGGAACTGATTCCTACTAAGAGTTTGGAACTGTCTATGGCACATAAGTCAAAAATGACGTGAGTTTGAACACAGTCATACTCTATCTAAAGCTACCTTTACATGAGACAATGAAAAATCCGGGCACGAAGTAAGAATATGACTATTACACTTTAAGCATTAGAACTGCTAGCTATCAAGCCAAGAAACACCTCTAAACTATGCCCTCCTTTATGAATACCACCCTCATAAGCTGCAACTCATTGTATGTCTTTACTTCATTCAAGCCTAACTCAAAATCACAAAGTACTTAACATAGGGTGATTATTTAGATCTAAATCACAAGATTCGGGTTCTATACCTCTATAGGAAATCCTATCCCAAGAACACTACTCCAAGGACTCCTACTAACCAATCCGTATAAGAATTACTCACTCTCTTGTTACTTCTACCAACTGAGCTTTCATGCATTACCACCAAGAAGCTGACTTATTACTCATCGTAAAACCTTATCTCCTTCTTCCTCCTTATTGATAACCTTAGATAGAATAAACACACCATCACTATCACAATAATAAATAGCAATCCTTCTCTATCATCACACATCTACTATCAACAACACCACTCCCAAAAATAAAAAGGATTACCGAAAGAAATTTAGGGCGAAAGATCATAAGCACGATTCATTCGATATGTCTGATATAAGAATATGCATGGCATAAAATTATGTTGCTAGCCATTGAGAGTAAATCATGTATATGCGAGACTAAGCATACTATGAGATTCAGTATACTATGAGACATGAGTGCTTATATGAATAGGTTCTTATTATGAGGCTGATATCCATAACTTTATGGAGTAAGATTGAGATCAATGAGCTAAAGTCTTTGCCCCTCGTTCGGGAAACTGAGCATAGATGTGAATCTCTCTAAAGTGTATGAGCATAGGGCATAGACATAATTCTGATATTAGGAATATCAACAAAATGTTGTAATACTGAAATTTGAGGAATATGAAAGATTATGAATGTATTGATATACCTCTAAAACTCTTTCTGAAGACATCACTATCTAATTCTCAACATTTGACTTGATTTCTCATCTTATAATCTCCCCCCCCCCCNCCCCCCCCCCCCCCCCTTGGATCTAAAGCTGACACTTGAAAGTTAAGGATCTATTACATCATCTCTACACTGGTCTACATTCCCTTTACTCTAATACTCAGGAAAGGCTTATCTCATGGCTACTGAACTCTCCATAAGCAAGTACTAAGGCTCCTTCTAAGATCTCTTTATAATATGTTTCTTCTAACCTCTTCTCATTGTCTTGTAAGGCCACTTAATCTGACTCTAAAAGGAAAAATAATTATTACATCAGCCTATCCCATATTAACAACTCAATTATTCTATCTATGCACACATCAAAAATCATTAACTTAATTAGGACCTCATATAACTACATATGATCTCGAGTACACCATTTAATGCTCTTGTTACTTTTACGACTTACCCACACTTCACTGCCCTTATCTAAAAGTTAGAATCTCATACTTGTACCACTCATATTCATTGCATCTAACATCTTAATTCCTCACCTACTTTATGTCAAATCTACCATATCAAATCTTAAAATTAACATCATCACCCCATGTTGCCATCTTATTTATTTTATCATGACACTCATCTCAAATTTTAGCTTAATGTTTATTACTAATGTCACGACCTGATTCTAAACCCTGGATATGGCCGGCACTCAAGAATTATTATTGGTCCCCAAGCGAATCCTCATCCTAGCTGACTACAAGAGGAAGACTAGCTCAAGCATACAAAAGCTTAAAACTGAAATAAATTCAATAACTCAAATACTCAACTTTAAAATATTCTAAAAAATACTTAATAGATGAACTCAGAGTTTGTAAAAACAACTCAAAGAAGATACATACTGAAACTACTCAACTTTGTCTATCTATGAAAACTCTACTATTACAGAATGATATCGGGACAAGACCCACGTCATCTCAAAACTACTAACTGTAAGATTAAGGTGAAGTCCTCCCGAATATAAGAAGACTCACTAAAGCTGACTGGAATATCACATGACCTCAACGAAATGCCTGTTGATAATCCTGAATACCTATATCTGCATCATCAAATGATGCAGGCCAAATGGCTCAGTACATGGAATGTACGAGCATGTAAGGAAATTCTAAAGCATAAACATAAGCTTGAACTAATGGAAAAGACACTCAATAATAAGACACTCAAGTCAATGAAACATAGTTCAACTCAATAATAAGACATTCAACTCTGTGAAACATAGTTCAACTCAACTCAGAGAAATATGACTCGACTCAAAAATAAGGTGCTCAATTCCGACTCAGTATACTCAACTTAAACTCAAGATATTCAGCAACAATAAAAGATGCAATATCTGGGAAGCTTTTAAAACAATAGGCAATAACTCAATTGTATGCAAAAATACAATAAAATCAATTATATGAAAATACAATAATAAATTTGTTTGTATATAAAAATACAAAGTAACTCTGTGGGAGATTTCTAACTGACAACCATCACTATGAGCTATGTGATGATACAACGTCTAGCCCACGCTGCCAGAACTATCCTATACTTTGCCAGGGTATAGAACTTACTACTAAGTGGATCCACTAGTCTATGCTAAAAAGTAATAAGAAATCATCTAAAAAGTATGACCCTTTCTACCCACGTTGGCTACATGGTTTATGGAGGTTGTGAGTTGTCTGAACTCTCCCTCAAATCGGTGCTCAATACTACTCCCAAAATATAACTAGCTCATATGTTTAAAAATATAACTCTTTCAGTGTTTTGAGATTATTACTCAAAAATCTTTCTCTTAAAAGAGATGGTACTCAAACTGCTCAAAACTCTTTTGGAAATCTCAGTTTTCTCTCATCTTAAATGTAAAAACATTTACTCTTGGGAATACTTAGTTCCCATATATCATTTTAAAGAAAATGAACTCAACTCTACTCTTCCTCAACTCAGTGCTCAAGTCTTTTGAACAAGTTTTAAAACAATTTGTAAAAAAACTTCTTAAAATACATGCCGAATTATGGACGTGAACGAATCAATTCAAGGTTTTCAATAACCATGCATAGAACTCAATACTTGAAACTCAACAACTCCAGAACTGAAGGAGTCAATGATACAACTCATCTCAAGAATGCTCGACTCTGAGGGTTCATGCGAAATTATAGGCATGAACGACTTGACTCAAGGATCTTAATGGTAATGTAGGCTCATGAATACATTCTTCTCCTTCTCATACTCACTTACTCGAGACTTGAAACAATTTATAAGTAAATGTAGAAAACTTTTCGAAAAGACTGAAAAGGACTTTCTTAAAATAACTCGGAAGAACTCTCAAGACTTAACTCTTAACTCTACCTTGAATTTGAATTATGAATTCAAGGTTATGATTCATGTTATGAATGATTTCTCTCTATTTAGAAGTAGTTTAGAGTGTTTAGAATCAATAGGGATTGAAAGAACCCTTTTAAAGAACACAAATCGATAGTTGATCTCGAAGGATTCAAAATTTAACTCAAAGACTTTCTTGAACTCTACTCTTAACTCTTACTTGAATTCGAATAATTAAATCAAGGATCGTGACTTGATATATAGGATTTCTTGATGATTGGATGTAGGTTGGATAGTAAAAATCACTAAGAGAGCAAAGACATATTTTGAATGATCGAATACGGAACGACGAACAGAGGCGGAAAGAACCTTACGTCCCTAGCGCAGCAGTGGCAAACCGCGTCATCCCTCAGTTGACTGAGGCTGGTCTGGGGCGCACTGCAGGTGCAGGGCGCCAGCCCCTCAGGCGCAACAGGGGCGCGCCGCCCCAGCCACATTCTAGATGAATCTAACGAACTTTTCATCAATTTTTTCAGCCCTACCTCGTCTAAACTCGAATGATTTCCTCCAAACACCTTTGGATCCTTAAACCCAACCTAATTACAACGAATTACACACCAAAAACCCACCAAGAACAACACACATTCACAACTCTCACCTCAAAAACTCAACAAGAACTTCATTATAAAAAACGAAGCACAAAACTTCAAGAACTCAACAAGATTATCAATATACTCAATCTCATGGATGAAATTCGTAAAAGAACTCATGATTGACGTGTAGGAGAATAAATCCAAAACTATGGAAGAGTACATACCTCTTAGGATAAAATCCTTGGCGAAATCCCTCTAAGAATAGCAAGAATCTTGATGAACGCCTTGAACCTTCCCTCTTTTTTCCTCTTTTCTCTTCTTTTCTCTTCTTAAACTCCTCTAAAAACCCTAAGCATATTTTAGGAATAATTAAAACTGATTACAATCATTTTAGACTCCTAAAACCCTACTAGAAATGTTAAAATCCGATTGGGTAAGGAAAGGACCAAAATACCCTTCATATTTTCGGGTAACTTCCCTTAATTGGGCAGCATGACTTAAAATGGACATATCTCCCTCATACAAACTCAGAAATTAGTAAACTCAGTGGCATTGGAAAGAAGACTCAGAGATCTTTCATTGGATATCTTATGGGCCTCCTAACTCTTTCTGTGCTAAAAGTAATGGTCGTTTGAAGTTGACCCAAAACTTAAAAGAACTTAGAAATGACTTAAATGAACTCTCTTCAATTCTTCTTGGAACTCAAGGTGCTACATCTAGTGATCTTAATACTTTAAAAAAAAATTAATGTAACACCCACTATTTGAAATAGCTAGAATTAGAAAGAACCATTTTTGGAAAGAACAAAAAATCTGAAATTTGGCAAGTATGTTAAGTATGAGTTTTGGGTCAACTTCAAACGACCATAACTCCTAGCACATGATGAGTTAGGTGGGCTACAAGATACCATATGAAGGGTCTTTGAATTATCTTTCCAACACCACTGAGTTTGCTAATTTTTGAGTTTGTATGAGGGAGATATGCTCGTTTGAAGTCGCGTTGCCTGGATACGGAAAGTCAACCGGATTTTAGAGGGGTATTTTGATCTTTTCCTTACCCAATTAATTTATTCCATTTTTAGGAATTTATTTGGGGTCTAAACTGAGTTAGTTCAGTTTACGCAATTAAAAATTACGCTAGGGCTTTGAGAGAAGAGAAAAGAGGAGAAAAGTCAAGGCGTTCTTGGAGATTTCTTGCGGAAACGAAGTCGTTTCGCCAAGGGTTGATCCCTAAAGAGGTATGTGAGACTTTAATAGCGTTGGGTTCATTCACCACACACTAATCATGTTTATTTCAGCGAAATTCATTCTAGAAAGTTGAAGTTGATGAATTTGAATTGTGTTCTTGAATATTGGCTTTCATTCTTGAGTTAAGTTGCGATTGCTGAGTTCTTGAGGAAATCGGGTCGATTTTAGAGTCTTTTATGAATAGGTTATTGTGTTCATGTACTGGGTATCTGAATCTAAAGAGGAATTGGGAAAAAGAATTGAAATCAGGCGAATTGGGGTTAGAAAACGAAGAAGGAAAAAGTCGGGGAAATCTAGGTACCAAGTCTGCGTCGCAGACCTATTCCTCAAGATTGGAACTTTTCTCTCCACGTCGCGTAGAGGTTGCGGACCCTTCTGCCTCAAAATTTATTTCGCGGTAAAATATTAAAATGCATCTCTGCATCACGGACTTTCTTCCAGACAATGATTTCTTGATTGTTTCTCATGTTTAACTATCTAAAAACACTCCTAAATATCATGAGATATTTCCTATCACAAATCACAACCTTGAATTCATAAATCAAATTCAAGGTAGAGTGGAGAGTCAAGTCTTGAGGGTTCTTCGAGTCATTTTAAGAAGTCTTTTACAAATATTTTAAACTTGTTTTAAGACTTAAGCATTGAGATTGAGAATGAGTAGAGCCTAGTTCATTTTCTTTAAAATGTTAAATGGGACTATGCATTCCCAAAGAGTAAATGTTTTCATATTTAAGATGAGAGGAAACACTGATTTCCAAATGAGTTTTCATGAGTAGTTTTGAGTTTCATCTCTTTCAAGAGATAAGTTTTTGAGTAATAATCTCAAACCACAAAGAAAAAGTTCTGTTTTTAAGAATATGAGCTGAGTATTTTGGGAGTAGTATTGAGCACCGATATGGGGATGAGTTCATAATAACTCAAGTCTCCATAAACCATGTAGCCAATGTGGGTAGAAAGGGTCATACGTTTTAGATGATTCCTTAATGTTTTTAGCATAGACTAGTGGATCCACTTAGTTGAGGCATTCTATATCCCGGAAAGTTATAGGACAGTTCTGGCAACGTGGTCGAGACGTTGTATCATCACATAGCTCATAGTGATGGTTGTCGGTTAGAGAAACTCCCACAAAATTATATTACTTTATTATTTACATAAATTGAGTTGTTATTGTATTTATCCAATACATTGAGTTGCTACTTACTGTTTAAATGCTTTATATAAACTGCATCTTTACTGTTGTTTATTTTTGCATTGAGTTGAGTATCCATGAGTTGAGTAAAGCTGAGGTAAGTATTTCTTTCAGAATTCAGTTCAAGCTTATGTCATGTTTAGTTTTCCCCTCGCATGCTCGTACATTCAATATGCTAATGTCATTTGGCCTACATCACTTTATGATACAGATACACGTAACCAGGATCAACATCCAGCGCCTCGTTGATCCAGTTGAACATCTCAGAGTCGTTTGGTGAGCCTTCTTGCTTTTCAGAGGATCCCTTTTGTTTTTGCTTTATCATTTCAGCTTTGTTATTAGGATGATTGGGGGTCTTGTCCCGACGTTCATCTCAATTATTAGAGGCTTCATAGACAGTTAGTTATTGTTAGTTCATGAGTCTTTCATTTCAGTTGTTTTGCTATGAGGCTTGAGTTGTCATTTTGGCTAGTGAATGTTTCTTTATACATTCCAAGTTATTACATGAACTTATCTTTGTTGAGTAAAGTCTTCCGTTAAGTAGTAAGTCAGAAGGGTTCTCTTGGAGCCAGCAATAGTTCTCAAGTGCCAGTCCCGCCCTGGTGTAGGCTCAGGGTGTGACATTTAAATTCCTCGGTAAAATCCTACTCACAACGAATGATGGTTCGAGTCTTAGTTCAAAATACAATTGGGGTGTTACAACTAAACCCGAATATCAATATGATTTCTCGCTAACTATACTAACTTACAACTACTAGATAAAATTAAGAAACACTCAAGAACTATTTTTGATCCCTAAGTGAACCCTTGGCCTGGCTACATGACTTACATGACACTAAATAATACACGGAAGCTTAAAATAAGTGAACACTTAGACATTTAAGAAAGTCTTAAAAGTACTGTCTTGCAAAACTACTTAACATGAATCAATAAGTTAAATAAAATATCCCGAGGAAATAATAGAAACATCTAATTAAGTCTGTTTATGAAGACTCTAGCAATGTAAGATAGATGTCGGGACAAGATGATGAGTCCACAAATTCGACACATTTAGGGCTATATTTTGATAGAATTAATATCCTCAAATGCATATTTTATCTCAATATCTGATGAAAACCCTTAAGTTTCAGGTATTTAGAGTTGGAGGGAAAGCATGGACACTACTTAGCAAAAAGGAACATAGGCAGCTAAAAGAACGAAGAAATGAAGATCTGAGAATCGCCGAACCCGTTCGGTGAGTCGCGTAAAGGTTTTATCCTCGCCTTTTGTTCCAGTGTGCTAAGCCCTGAAAGAAAGGATCAAATCAGTGGTGAAAAGAAGCATTCAACGTGTCACCGAGAAGTTCCGCGAAGTAGTACTATGTTGCCCAATGATCCAACACACGACGATGCTGAAGGATAGAGCAAGACAGCGATGAAACCTACCAAAGGGCGGATCGCTGAGTTAATCGGTGATCTCGACTAACGACGCCGAATGATCCACTGCAGCACATATTTTTGAAAACTATAAATACTCGTTGAGAGTTGTAGCTTAATATCAGATTTTTAATATAGAATTTTTAACATAGAATTTTGAGTTCTAAGTTTGGAGAGGGTTTTGAAGAACTTGAAGATTCAAAGGGTTTCAACTCCAAGAATTTGGACTTGGGTCTTGTGGATTCTTCACTCTTTGCCTGTTTTGAGACTTAAATCTTCATACACATTTGAATGCAAACTCATATTAGTATAATTTTTTATCTCTTTTATATGTCAAGCTAAAACTCCAATTCTTGGGATGTGATTTTGTGAATATGGATTAGATTATGTCACACCCATAACTAGAAAGGGGCAGACATCAAGGATGTACACAAGCACATGCTAAATATCTTACTAATCTCATGCCAAAGACGAAGATTCATAAGCAGTGGAACCTATATGAAGACACATACTAAAACATAGGTAACAAAAGGGCCCGTTGGGCTACTTTACAACGGAAACAAGACTAAGTCTATGAAGCCTTTAAAGAGTATGCCTATGAGAATCTGATAACTAGTCGAGACAGGGCCCCAACATACCCATTCTGATATATGTACATACGTAGCAAAATATAGGCTCTAAATATCTGATAGCTCCAGGTAGAGGTGGAGCTTACCAACTGCTAAACTGGAAGTCTCTAGTCTACTGAAAATGCTTGTTGTCCTGAGTACCTGAGCCTGTAGTGATACAAATAAAATGCCAAAATAATAGGGACATCAGTACATACAAAACATGTACTGGTATGTAAAGCAAACTGAATAACAACTAGACATCAAATATCATGATAGGCAAATATGAGCATGTGTATGCAGGAGACATAATCCGTAACTGGAATTGTGACCAACCTCAAGGGTCCTCATCGAACGTTTCATGGCTTAGTCTTTTATATATGTAATCCCTATAATTTGCCTAAGTGATATCTTTACTTCATTATATCGCTTATTTGCTCTTTGTAAAGCTAACTGTCAGGGAATCACATGATGGCCTACTGACGGCGATTAGTGAACCCTGTATGGCATTTGTAGCCCACTGTCACGACCACATGTGAAATCTCATAGTCTGGTAACGAGGTCTATCAAGGTACGCCCCCCAGGGCTCCTGTATGGTCTGCCCGCAGGCCTGTATCAGTTAGGTGAATCCACAATGGGAAATTCCAACTGACTATATCTGAATTATGTGCACAGAGTAGAGTCGCATGTAGTAGTCCTAAATATACCCACCCTACGCTGCAGAGTAGTCTATAGTCTTAATTTCTTGCATATGTTTATAATAATTAATTCATTAATCACATAGCTCGTGATACAATTCGTGATTACATTCTTTAGCTTGAGAATCATATATCTTGTGACCTATGCACTTACGAAGAGTTTGTGGATGGTTGCTTTCTTTAAATTTATGCAACATGTACACCGCTACTAAGAGTTCCAACTATAGAAAAATGTAGTTGTGTGAAACATATTGCTTCCTTGAAGAGTACAATAACTCTATAGGTTTAGGACTCAACATGAGAGGGTTTATAAAATATGATAACTTTCTTTCAAGTATCATAGAATATGTAGTGACATTTATGGAAGAACATGCGAGTTTAGGTCGTGCCTTAAGGGCAAAAGAGGTTTTAGCTTTACATACCTTAATTCGGGACTTACTATCTTACATCGTCAAACTCCTTTGCTGACAACTTTATCTATAACATAAAATCATAAAAGGATAGTATTAGAAACTAATCAAGAGTCACAACAATGCCAAAAACACAATAATGGTTCACGAGTAACAATCTCAACAATTACCATTGATGAGTGGTGTATCACCACACCCTTCTCTTTCTCTACTTTCCAAGTAGGCTTATGACTTATTTACCTGTTCAGTATTACTCCTCATCCTTTAACCATATATAACCATCCCCCTTAATCATCCACACTTAACATAAAAGTAAAACTCATGGCCTCCGATCACCATCCCACCGGTTCCTTGTTAACGATGTCAAATTCCTTTATAAGCCCATAGTTTAAGTTGGTAGAAAACTGATGCAATAAATTAAAATAATATGTTCTCATATAACCAGCTACAACATATTCTTAGCGACTTAGGAATTTTATCAAACACTTGGTGAGCGACAAAGTTTCAAGAACTATAATAGTCACGTTCTCTATACCTTGCCTTCCATTTTAATGTAACCAGCTTACTTCCCCAATACAATACCATTGACCCCTCATTTGGTCAAAACAAAAGCCAACACAAACTTCTACAAACTCCCTCCTCACCAAAACATCAAATACAATGGGTAAAACATGGACTCACGGCTTCCTATCACCGTCCCGTGAGTCCTACCCACAAATTATACTTAAAGCATCCTTGGAATACTATTTATGAAGATAGAAGAGAATTCATACCTATATATCAAGGAAAAGCACCCCCTTCCCTTCTTTATTCTCCAAGAACAGAACTTTTTCCTTCAAGAAAACATTTAGCTAAGTATATCTATAGGTCTATGGAGAGGAAGACACTTGATTCTTGGAGAAACCAACTTACCTTAAGCTTTGGTGAATTGAAGATGAGAAAAACTTGAAGAAATAACTTGAAACCAGTCCTTACACGTTCTTAAGTATATGATAAAGTATATCCCAAACTTCTAATATAAAAACAACAAGTTCGGCCGACTTTCTGTAAAGTGCCACATGTCCCGCAGTGATTGGGCAGTGCGCGCGTCTCTCGTAGAATGAACATAACTTTTTACTCCGATATCGTTTTAATGAGTGGTTTGTTTTACTGGAAACTAGACTCAAATACCTTCAATTGGATATATTGTAGGCCCTCTAACTCGTTATATATTAGGAGATATGCTCGTTCAAAGTCAGATGAGAAAAGAGATCATTTGTAGTATTCATCCACAATGGACCTTTAAATTTTAATCTTTTCTTTAATGATCTCTTTGGCCTAAAACTTTTGTTTAACCCTTCAAATGACTAAATATAAGGGTTACATGGTATGCTTAACCATCTTTAATGATATACCTCCCCCAATATCACATCTATGCATTGGTGTTTACGAGTCGCAAATGTATTTTAAGTTACGGGATATTATAGATTATTTGTTGGGTCTTTCTTGTTGATGATTTATTTGTTGTTTAGATGTGATTTCGTTTAGTAGTTGTGGTGGAACCTAATGAAATTGTAGTTGCAAATACAATTTCACCTTTGTGTTTTCGGGTTGCTCGAAAGAGAGAGGTCGTAAAACTAAGACTACTAAATTGATGGCCGGTGGGATTAGGTCGACATGAGGTTCAGCTCGAGAGAGTGAACCCTAGTCCTTCTCCCACACACTCAGCTTGAGAGAGTGAGTGGGCTAAGGCGGAGGTTGTTCTTCATGCGGCAACTCGGTGTTTAAGAGAAATCGAGTTAATTCGGGGTAAGTTGCTCGAGAGAGAATTTACCCCCACTATAGTCTAACCTAGTCACAAATATTCAATGAATTTACTATCAAAAGCATGTACCCAGTAGTTTAGTTTATCACGTATTCCTATAACATCCCAAGAATCCCATCTTCTTGATTAGTACTCTTTGCATTTTTGTTGTTTTTGTTTACTTGTGACAAACCCCCATTGTTAATTGACACTATTGTGTCACCCCTTAGATTTAACACGTTCTTATTCGATAATGTTTTTAGCTATGACTAATTAGAACTAAATTTTATTTTTCTATTAATTCTCGAAACCACTCCCTTGGGACTCGACCCCAACCCTTGGTTGGGTTACTTTACTATTGTACGATCATAGATACTTGCATTGGAAGTTATGTCTTGATTACGCAAACATCAAAATGGCGCCGCTGCTGGGGAGTGGTGTTATTTGAGAATTCTTAGTCAGTAAAATTTTTGTTCTTCTTAATCATAGTAATACTTACTTGATTTTTAGTTTTGTTTTTCGTTGTGTTGTTGTTTTTAGTAGGAACCCATATTATGTCTAGCGGCAATGGTGAACAACTAGATCTCTCTCTTTTAAGGATAGTGTCTCTCAGGGATAAAATCCTGAGTTTTAGACAAGTTGAATGAGAGTCCATCCATGAATTGTGGTTGAGATTCAAGGCACTATTCCTGAAAGGCCCAACTCATGGAATCTCAGAAAGCGTGTTGCTAGATTGCTTCTACAAAAGTCTTGGCCCGGATTATAAAAGAATGGCGGACCAAATATTTCCTGGAGGGCTCTCACGACTACCCTTTGCAGTAGCCACCCAACTCCTTGATCACATGGCACTAACTAACAAGGAGGCTGAGAAAGACCATACTCTGGCCATGCTGTTGACTCAATTAGATTTAGTGATCAACCAGATTACGGAATTGGAAGCACCGGATAAAAGAATAGACCGGTATGCCCTACCTCACGGGTGTATGAAACCCAATGCAAGTGAGGATGGACAAATAGAGGAGATACCCTCACTCATTCTCAGCAAAGTCGAAGGTCACAACAAGATTTTAAATGAGATAAAGGAGAATGTCATACTACTAAATGTGATATCTGCCTCCCAATTCATATATGTCCAGCGATTGGAGACTCAAATGGGTCATGTGATGTCCCATCTCTTTCTCACAAATCAAAACTGAGCGGAGAAGTCGTACCACGACTATAACTAAGGCACTTCTTGGGAGGCAACCCAGGGCTTTAATTGTTTTCCCCTAACATTAAAATAATGGTGTGTTGATTTTGCAGGATGAAGTAAGGAAAGCATTTGGAAAGAAAGAGAATGGCAAGGGAAATTATCAGTTTGCGAATCGCCAAAGTATTCGGTGACCCGACACACACCGTCATTTGATCCAACCCAGTTTGGGTTTGAGTTTTGTAAAACTCGGCGAGTATGAAAACTTGTTGGCGATTCACCGACTTGATCCGCGATCCCGATCTCGTCCGCCGTTTGAAACCCCTCCATAACTGCAGGTCCTATAAAACTCGACGAAAAACATGACCACACGGCTAGTCACCGAATAGATTGGAGAGTGCAACTAATGTCACCGAATGGACAAGAAACTGGATGGTATATCAAGCCAAAGGTTTAAGAATTTCAACCCCCTTTACTTTCCCTCATTTTCAAACTTTGCAAACTCGCACCTAGCTCTTATTTTCAACATTTCTACACTTTTAGAGTATTTTAGTTATTGATTTGTGCTCAGAACTTGGATTACATTGCCGCCTAGCATTTCAATATTCTCGTAGTCAACACCAAAGGTTGGTTTTCTATGCCCCGAGTTCATCTTAGAGAAAATTGTGCTTATTTGCAATGGATTTTATTGAGTAGTTGTGTGTTGGGCCTCTCTAATAAGCTTAGATTGTTTACATGCATGATTTAATTTGATAATATTGCCCGAGTAGTTGTGACTATTGAATTCCCGTAATTGTATACCTTAAAAAAGATTAAAATTCAAAAGGTTGTGCTTGGTTGCTATAATTCCTACCTTAATTGTACTAGTGCATGCTTTGATTTTGTTTTCGGGGGTTACAGGGTTGAATTCGAGAAGATGGGTTGAAAATAGGTACGTTGAGCCGTTTGGCGAGCTGGGTCGATCTCGCCGAACCACTCGGCGGTTTGCCTAATATCCCCATCTCGCCTTTAATTTAATGATAAAGGTGTTGTTAATTCTGTAACTTTCGGCGAGAAGTTGAAGATCGCCAAAGACTTTCGGCGACTCGCTGAAAGTCTCATTTTACCCTTGTCAACTCCCCTGCATCTCCGTGCACTGTAGCTTCCAGCATACTAACTCTAGATCGCCGAAAGAGTCAGCGAAGCTTATCAGTACTTTTATCAAATATTTCTCTAACTTCTCTTCGAGATTTTACATATATGACTAGACCTAAAGTTGTTGAAAGAATAACACCAGCTCAAGAGAAGTCCAAAGGAATTGCGATAAACGAAGATGCAGTTACGTCGAAAGGAAAAACTTTGAAACTACCCACAATTATTGGGAAGGGCAAGGGCAAGAGGCCCACTCCTGCCAGGAAAACCATTACCCTAGACCCTGATACTCCTTCATGGGCAAGGGGATTTTGCAGAGTGGTGCATGGCTTTCTGGCAGACTCACAATCAATAGACCTTGGTGAAGCTGGCACTATTGTTCCCCCTAAGGTGACCTCGGGCACTGATGCCCAGGCTCAGGGTGAGGCATCGGGCATTGATACCCAAACAGATGGAGAGACTGCATAGACATGATCCTTTCTTTACCTCCCTCTCTATCTTACTTACTTTCACTTTTGGGTACTTTATTTCATTTGCCTTTGAGGACAAATACTTTTAAAATCTTGGTGGGGTGCGGCTCACTTTTTGTGTGCTATTTGTGACTTGTACCTTTTGTGTGCTATTTGTGACTCGTGTTTTTGTGTATATATTTGGGAGGTTCTGTTTAAAAATTGTGTTTTATACACTGCTTTCGTGGAAGATTTGAGCTTGTGGCTCCGTGTTTTAAATTGCAAAATGATTTTGACCCTTACAAAAAAGTTTTGTCACCCCTTTTGTGTTGAATGTGGTTGTTCCTTCGCAAATTTGAGTATCGATTCTGATCAATACAGATGACTTGTATAGTACTTATAATCGAACAAACATGAATGTGTGGCTACAATGAGGCCAAATGAAGTTGCATAGACAATATGTGAACTCTTTGCATCTCATTGTGATTTGCCATGTATCAAATTGATTCTCTTGTGATGATCTTTGCACACTAACGAAAGTGTGGAGTCTTGTTTGACTTATAGTGTCATTGCCTAGTGTGATGAGCTTACCTGTGAACTATGCATGATGGATCCTATAATTTCCCCATTGGTCCGGTCAACTAAGTGATGCTATCTCTTGATATGATCTTAGGCAACTTCTAAGAATGTGAGCCAATTTGACAAATACCTCTTTTGTGACCTACCTTGTGAGTGTGTGAACCGCTTTTGAACACCCCTTGAGCCTTACCTTTCTTTGGAAGAAACTTGATGAAAACTAGACCTTTCTTTATCCATTACCCATAATCCTCATGAAGTTGTGGTTAGTTGAATAGCCAACTTAGGCCAAAAGCCTAAGTTGGGGATGTTGTGAAAAGAGAAGGCAAATCAAGAAGTGCAAGAAAATCCCTCTTACCCATGGTTTTGAGAAAAATGGAACCCCTCCATACCAAAAAAAAAGAGAGAAAAGAGAAAGAAAAAGAAAAAGAATGAAAAAGAAAAGTTGCGGAATAAAGTTGAAAAGTACAAAAGAAATGGGGTTCCCAAACAATCCACGGAAAGTGAATAATAGGATGACTTAGGAGCACTAAAGAAAATGATGAAGGAAGAGGAAAGGAAGTTTTGTGAGCACCACATTTCATGAGGATGGAAGTCACTGAGCCTAAATGACCATACATTTGCACTCAGCCCCATTACAAGCCTTGAAAAGACCTTTTTGATCTTGAGTGAGCTGAAGCAAGTGTTGATTGGAAAATATGGGCAAACCTATGGATGAAATTATGCATTATGTTCTTCTTTGTGAGTGTGAGCGTTTGCATCTGATTCCGAAGCTTTAAATTGTGAACCATTGTGTGAATATGGAATCATTCTTTGTGTGAGGGCATTTGAACACTATAGTTGAGCTTGAACTTGCATTTGAAGCAAGTATTGTGAGCTCGAGATTCTTTGATAATGGCATGTCACAACTTGAAACTTTGACTGCACATTTGATCCTTTCATGAGTAAGTTAAGTCTTATTGTATACATTTATGATTGATTCTTGTATAACACTGTTTGAGACACCCTTTTTAAACAGCTGAACTCGAGTTTGCTTGAGGACAAGCAAAAGTTTAAGTTGGGGGTGTTGATGAGTCCACAAATTGGACTCATTTAAGGAAATATTTTGATAGAATTAGTGTCCTTAAATGCATATTTTATCTCAATATCTAATGAAAACCCTTAAGTTTCAGGTATTTAGAGTTGGAGGGAAAGCATGGACACTACTTAGCAAAAAGAAACAAAGGCAGCTGAAAGAACGAAGCTATGAAGATCTGAGAATCATCGAACCCGTTAGACGAGTCGCCAAAAGCTCTTATCCTCGCCTTTTCTTCCAATGTGTTGAGCCCTGAAAGAAACGATCAAATTGGTAGTGAAAAGGAGCAGTCGGCGTATCGCCGAGCAGTTCCGCGAAGTAGTACTATGTCGCCCAATAATCCAAAACATGACGATGCTGAAGGATAGAGCAAGACGGCAATGAAACCTACCAAAGGGCGGATCGCCGAGTTGATCAGGGATCTCAAATAACGATGCTGAATGATTCGCTGCAACACAAATTTTTAGAAACTATAAATACTCGTTGAGAGTTGTAGCTTAATATCAGATTTTTAATATAGAATTTTTAACATAGAATTTTGAGTTCTAAGTTTGGAGAGGGTTTTGAAGAACTTGAAGATTCAAAGGGTTTCAACTCTAAGAATTTGGACTTGGGTCTTCTGGATTCTTCACTCCTTGCTTGTTTTGAGACTTAAATCTTCATACCCATTTGAATGCAAACTCATATTGGTATAAATTTCTATCTCTTTTACATGTCTAGCTAAAACCCCAATTCTTGGGCTGTGATTTTATGAATATGGGTTAGATTATCTGTTGGGTCATGCTTGTTGATGATTTATTTGTTGTTTAGATGTGATTTCGTTTAGTAGTTATGGTGGAACTTAACGAAATTGTAGTTGCAAATACGATTTCATCTTTGTGTTTTCAGCTTGCTCGAGAGAGAGGTCGTGATACTAAGACTACTAAATTGATGGCCGGTGGGATTGGATCGATATGAGGTTCAGCTCGAAAGAGTGAACCCTAGTCCTTCTCCCACACACTCAGCTCGAGAGAGAGTAAGTGGGCTAAGGCGGAGGTAGTTCTTCATACGGCAACTCGGTGTTCGAGAAAAACCGAGTTGATTCGAGGTAAGTTGCTCAAGAGAGAATTTACCCCACTATAGTTTAGCCTAGTCACAAATATTCAACGAATTTACTATCAAAAACATGTACCCAATAGTTTAGTTTATCCTGTATTCCTATCACATCCCAAGAATCCCATCTCCTTGATTAGTACTCTTTGTATTTTTGTTGTTTTTGTTTACTTGTGACAAACCTCCATTGTTAATTGACACTATTGTGTCACCCCTTAGATTTAACATGTTCTTATTCGATAATGTTTTTAGCTATGACTAATTAGAACTAAATTTTATTTTTCTATTAATTCTCAAAACCACTCCCTTGGGACTTGACCCCAACCCTTGGTTGGGTTACTTTACTATTGTACGATCGTAGACACTTGCATTGGAAGTTGTTCTTGATTACGCAAACATCGCAAGACCCACGACACCTCCAATACTACTAACTGTAAGTTAGAGGTGAAGGAAGACCTCTAAAGTATAAGAAGGCTCACCAAAGATGATTGGAATGTCAAATGATCTCAACGAAACGCCTGTTGATAATCCTGAACACATGTATCAGCATCATAAAATGATGCAGGTAGAATGACATCAATACATTATATGTACGAGTATGTGAAAAGGTTAGAGTAAACAATTAACTGGCTTAAATGACTGCAAGCAATTCAACTGAATCAAGACATGAACATGAAGTGAAAACCATTTAAGCTTTACAATAAAATATACAATGAAAACAACATGGAAATAATATATTTTACTTGTGGGGAATTTCTCTAACCGACAACCATTACCATGAGTCTAGCAATGATACAATGTTTCGCCTCACGTTGCCAGGGCCATCCTATACTTTTCCGGGGTATAGGATGGTATTGTGACTGTGGATCCATCTAATTGGCCTTCTCAGAGGCAGTGAGGAGTCGCATGAAGAATCAATGCTATCTTATCCTACATTGACTACATAGTTTTATGGGACTTCCGAATTATAAAAGACTCTACCCAACTCGGTGCTCGATACTACTCCCAAAATAATTAATATAACTTTGTGTTCAATTCACTCATTACAAAGAATGGACTTCTTACATTACTTTAAATACTTTTTAAAACATGAGACGTGATCACATTCTTCAAATATGCACTTATGAACTTATCTTTCAAGTCCAATAATCAACATAGTTACATAAATATATATATAGATATATAAATAATATTTGAAACTCTTAAGCGTATATGAAATAGAACCTTTGAACTTTCCTCTTATCTTAAATAATTTAAAATGTAATTGAAGACATTTGAATGTGACATGAAGACTTTCTCATGGATTAATGAAGACTTTAGAAGTAAAAATCAAGAAGAAAACATAGGTACGATTTGAAAGAATACATACGGGATGAAGAACGGAAACGAAAAGATCAGGTGACCCTGGCGTATCCATGGTGCGACGTGGAGAGGGAATTCAACTTTTGGTCGCGAAAAGACTTTTGAGGCAGAAAACTCCGTATCCTCTCCACCACTCGAAGAGGGGAGTGATCGACTTGGTATGGAAATTTCAAGCGTGTTTGCGAAGCGGCCCTGGACTCAAATATTTGGCCGGTTTCTTTCTTCCTCTTCCAAACTCACTTTAATTCAAAACTCAATGCATTTTTATTGAAATCCCACTCAGATTTTTTCAATAAACACGAACCCAATGAACTTTTATTAACATCCCACTCAAATTCTATCAACCAACACCACTCATTCGCAAGACCCTCAACTCAAAAACTCAAAACCTCCATTGTTAAAGAATGGGGTTAAAACTCAAGAACTCTTCAATATACTTATATAAACGATTTCATGGACAATTTAATGAAAGAATTTAATGATTGGCGTGAGAATGAACAAATCCATCACTATAGAAAACCTCACATACCTGGAAAGAACAATGTTCTTGAAGAAACTTGAAGGAAATATTGGAAGATGAACCCTAGCCTTAGCGTTTCTCGAATTTCTTTTGAATTTCTTGAGCGTAGAAATTTAGGAGTGAATGAGAGGGTTTGATTATGAAAACTGATTTTTCTACACGTTTAGGATAATTTAGATGACTTCCTAAGGGTTTTTAGGACTTAAATACCCTTAAAAAAATGAGATGGAAGTCAGGATATTTTTCTAGTAGACAGTGAGGTCCGTATTCACTCTGTAACGTGGAGCCATCTGGGAACTACTGCCAGGTTAGAGTATCGTTAGCAAAATTTGTGGCGTTGCAAATAAGACTCAAAGACCTTCAATTTGATTGGTTATGGGCCACCTAACTCATTTATGTGCTAAAAGATATGACTGATTCAAGTTAACACAAAAACTTAAAAAAAATTGATGGGTGACTAGAACAAATTTCTCTTTAGTTCCATTTTTTGTTTTTGAAATCTGAGGTGTTACATCTAGTGACCTCAACACTTGAAAAATATTAGAATCACTCGGTACAACATTATTTACAAATAAAAAAATGACTCGAGTCTTAACTTAATTAGAAATTTTCGGAATGTTGTAGCAGAAAAGACTTAATTTATTATAAGATGTTATGGGTAGTAGAAAAGACCCAATTTATTATTTTTTTTAAAAAGGAAACAGAAAAGTGAACAACTTTTAGGTTGAATGTGTAACCGAAAAAAAAGAAGACATACTTTAATGAAGAATTTTTTTAAGAATCAACTGAAAATACAAATTCTTCTTTAATAAGCTCTCAACACATCATATCCATTATTTGCAAAAAAGTTGATATGCTCCACAAAAAAAATTATTTTATCTCTACTAATTTATTTTACAAAGAAGTAAATTAAACATCTAATAAGAAGTCAATTGGTAAAGTGAACAGTCAATTATCATTATGGATAATTAATAGACAATTAGATTATGTATTCTACGGCTACGTGTATCCACATTGGTAGTAGAAGAGGCTTGCCAAAAATTTGGATAAGAGTAATGTAAAATTATTGTCATAAGCCCATAAATAAAGAATGTAACATGGATAATGTTTGTAATAATAATTAGTAATAATTAAAGGGATTTAAATGTCATAACTAAGAAACTAACTTGCTGTTTTAATTTACTATTTGATAATTATAATAACAATAATTGTCACACCCTAAACTCGAAGGGCGCAACTAGCTCCTACTGCTAGAAAATAGGCTCGAGCCGACCCTGCCTAACCATTTGCTACTAGCGCATGGCAGCCACACGTAACCAAGAAAATAACCAAATATATCTCGGCTTAAAATTAAGTCATCGGCCGGCAAGACCCCTGTCAACAAATCTATAAAAGAAACAGCTACTCCCAAGAGTTCATATAAAGAAATAACCAACTAGCACAAAAGTCCTGATTGGGCCATCGAGGCCACCATGATCTCTACAGTGAAATTGAAAGCAAGTATATATCAATACAATACCTCAAACAACTAACAAGCAGCAGCAAACCAACAAACTAGGCCAACATGGCCATAACGTAGTTGTACACCCCACACACTAGTATGCAAGTCCCTAAGAGTAGTAAAGATTAGTGGGACAGGGCCCCAGCCTACCCATAAAATATATACAACAAAAGTTAACAAACCTCCACACTCTGGCAGCTCCGAAGCAAAGGGCTAGCCAACCGTATAGAATTCAATCCTGCTGCTGAGGAGGTCTACTTGGATGTCTGTCGGGACCTGCATGCATGAATGCAGCGCCCCCAGGCAATGAGGCAATGGGGTGTCAGTACAAAATAATGTACAGAGTATGAAAGGTTGTAGACTAAATGAGCACGTATCATAATATACCAAAAACAATCAGGAGAGGAAATCAAATTTAGATAAGCATGCCAACCCACTACTGAATCTAATAAAATACAATAATGATCAAACATCAACCTAACTAATCCCCCATAAGCCCGGTAGGAACAAACAACATACCACCTACTTAGGACCCCATAAGCCCAGAAGGTGCCAAATCAATCTACATAACCTTATCGGTATCCCCTTGTCTTTGTAAGAAGTCACATAGCCCTTTTAGGCAACGATATAGCCCCATAGGCAGCACATAGCCCTCTTAGGCAACATCATAGCTCTGTGGGCTGCACGTAGCCCTCTTTTGCATCACATAGCCCTGTAGGCAATACATAGCCCTCTTTGGCGTCAACATAGTCCAATTAGACAACATCATAGCCCCCATAGGCAGATCATAGCTCAACAACTAACCACAATAGCCCCAAGGGCGACAACAAACAATTAAATAGGCTGAAGGCGAGCAATTTAGCTATAAAATATATATATATATATATATATATGAATAATCTCCAAGTCGTTCTTAACTTAGGGTCTTTCTTAACAGATCGTGAGTCCTTAAAATGAGGGGTTATAACCACCCAATCAGTCAACCACTCACAATTACATCTACAGTTTCACCAACGTTAACTACATCTAAGGAAACATGTCGAACGAAGGGAATAACCTTAACATACCTTTCCAATGAACGCTTGAAATACCGTAGTTCCTTCACGAAAGTTGTTCCTTATGTCCTAAGCTTCGCAAACACTATATATACACAGCTGGTACACACCTATAAACAGTTTATAATTAATCTTATATCGGAAGATTTTCCATATTGCCCCAACTTGTCAAAACATCCGTAGAAATTCATAAAAACAATCATAAAAGAGTCCCGAGATGATTACCTTAGTTAACCAAGTTAAAACCTTGAAGAAACACCAATAGTTACAAATTTATATCTTCAAAAAGCAGCTCCAAATGCAGCAAATAGAATGGAAAAATGATTGCCACATGTAGGGATTACGTTTCTAGGCACGGGGGCAATGTTTAATGGTAGAAATCATCAAAACTAACCTTCGTCATGCTAGGAATCCATAGGAGCCCTCTCCTAAGTTTTCTTTCTAGTTTCGAAACTGAAATGAACTGTTTCCATGGCTAAAAACGTTAAATAGCCGACATACCATATTTCTTTACCTGACCCGGATCCGACCCGGATTCTGCCCTGGTAGTCCCTAGTAAAACCCTCATAACATTTTACTCGGATGTCCGTTTGATACGGGATTTTGTACGTTGCAAACTAGACTCGTAGGTCTTCGATTTAATGGGTAATAGGCCTTCTAACTCTTTATATATTGGGAGGAACCATCCAATACATTTGACCCAAATTTCAAAGAAATCTTTAAAAAGGAACTTACGATAACTTTCGCCAACTTTTATTTTGCAACTTACTTAACTTCAAAACTTGAGATAAAACCCTTGGACACTTAAAATATGACATACCGCATCCTTTTTAATTTATTAGTCACCCTCTTTGTCTTTTCACGAAGATACGAGTTAATTTAAACATTTTGTAGAAGTCGGGGTGTTACATCCTTCTCCCCTTATAAACATTCGTCCTCGAATGAAAAATCTTAGTCACACAATCATGTCTCTAGGAGTTGCCAAAGTATAGACAAATTATCATTTGTGAATGTGACTATCCATAACCTGAAACGCAGAAATTTTAACCTAGGCGTCTCACATTACGGCATAAATAGCTAAGCACTATAGCTCCGCAATTATAGTGCGAGAAAAATACAACGACAACAACCATAATAATAAGCAATAATATAAAAAAAATTAATAGGTATATAACCTTACTTCACTAATATAAATTGATATGTTATCACCCTGGGGTATGAAACAATTGAGGATATTTGGACCTCATGCCATCCTCAGCTTCCCAGGTCACCTCTTCTCTATTCTTGTTTATCCACAATACTTTAACCGAAGCCACCTCCTTGGTCCTCAATTTACAAACCTGTCGATCTAATATGGCGACTGGAGTTTTCTCGTAGGACAAATCC
The DNA here is from genome assembly GCF_019186545.1 of Solanum stenotomum. Taxonomy (NCBI): domain Eukaryota; kingdom Viridiplantae; phylum Streptophyta; class Magnoliopsida; order Solanales; family Solanaceae; genus Solanum; species Solanum stenotomum. The sequence continues at coordinate 37,089,519 of NC_064289.1, read as the reverse complement.
TTTGTGATCTGAACATCCTCAACTAGGACAACCCGATAAGGGTCTCCTACGCACTTCCGTAGCATCGATACATGGAAAACTGGATGAAAAGATTCGAGCCCCGAAGGCAATTCTAAGTCATAAGCCACTTGTCCTACCCTCCGAAGGATCCGGTATGGCCCAATGAATCTTGGACTAAGTTTGCCTTTTTTGCCAAATCTCATAACACCTTTCATAGGCGAGACTTTTAAGAATACCCAGTCATCGACACAAAACTCTAAGTCCCTTCGTCGCACATCTGAGTATGACTTCTGTCGGCTTTGAGCTGTTAGCAACCTCTCCCGAATGAGCTTAACTTTCTCTACTGTCTGCTGGACTAAGTCAGGTCCGATCAACCCTGACTCACCTACCTCGAACCATCCAATGGGGGATCTACATTTTCTCCCATACAAAACCTCATAAGGTGCCATCCCGATACTGGAATGATAACTATTATTGTATGCGAACTCAATAAGAAGCAAGTGGTCATCCCAACTTCCCTTGAAGTCTAGCACGCACGCCCGTAACATATCTTCGAGGGTCAAAATTGTGTGCTCAGCCTGGCCATCTGTTTGAGGGTGAAAGATGGTACTAAGATTAACTTGTGTCCCTAATCCTTTCTGGAAGGACTTCCAGAAGTTAGCGGTAAATTATGCTCCTCTATCGGAGATAATAGATACTGGGACACCGTGTAGCCTAACAATCTCTCTAATATAGAGCCATGCATAGTTTTCGGCAGAAAAAGTAGCCCTGACTGGTAAGAAGTGGGCTGATTTTGTTAGTCTATCAACAACTACCCAAATAGAGTCAAACTTACAAAGCGATCGAGGTAACCCTGTAATAAAATCCATATTAATTGCTTCCCACTTCCACAAAGGAATGGCTATCTCCTGAACTAGCCCAGCAGGCTTTTGGTGCTCAACCTTCACCTGTTGGCAGTCAGGACACTGTGCCACAAACTCAGCAACGTTCTTCTTCATCCCTTGCCACCAATAGATCTCTTTAATATCATGGTACATCTTCGTCGAACCAGGGTGAATAGAATAACGGGAATGATGTGCCTCCTCCATAATTCGATGTCGAAGCCCTGCAACATTCGAAACACACAATCGACCGCTATATCTGAGGACTCCATCTTCTGCTATATCAAATGCTAAAGACTGCTGATCCTGAGCCTTACCTCTAAGCTGCTCTAAGCTAGGATCCTCTTGTTGTCGTGATTTTACTTCTACAACTAGAGATGATACGGCTGTATCCTGAATTATGACCCCACTATCATCTGCCTCTAATAATCTGACTCCCAAACTAGCCAACTAATGAAGCTCTCGCGCTAGCTCCCGCTTCTCAACACCTAAATGGGATAAACTACCCATAGATCTTCGACTGAGGGCATCGGCTACCACATTCACCTTTCCTGGATGATATAAAATATCCACGTCATAGTCTTTCAATAACTCAAGCAATCGACGCTGTCGTAGATTTAACTCATTCTGTCTAAATATATATTAAAGGCTTCTATGATCTGTGAAGATGTCAACATGAACGCCATACAAATAGTGTCTCCAGATCTTTAATGCATGCACAACTGCAGTCAACTCTAAATCGTGGGTTGGATAGTTCTTCTCATGCTTCCTCAACAGCCTTGAAGCATATGTGATAACCTTACCATGTTGCATTAGAACACATCCCAACCCAACACCAGAAGCATCACAATACACCACATAGCCTTCTGAACCGTTTGGTAATGCAAGAACTGGTGCTGATGTCAACCTGTCCTTCAGCTTCTGGAAACTATGCTCGCAAGCCTCAGTCCACTGGAACTTAGCTGCTTTTTGAGTCATCTTCGTTAATGGTGCTGAAAATGAAGAAAACCCCTCTACAAACCTTCTGTAGTACCCAACTAACCCTAAGAAACTACGAACCCCAGTCGGAGTCATGGGTCTGAGCCAAGTCTTTACGGTCTCAATCTTTTGTGTATCAACCGCAATGCCTACATCTGATACAATAAGGCCTAAGAAAGCTACAGAGTCCAACCAGAACTCACACTTAGAAAACTTTGCATAAAGTTCTCGGTCTCGAAGAACCTGAAGGACTGCTCGCAGATGATTTGCATGCTCATCTTTTGAACGTGAATACACCAAAATATCATCAATAAATACAATCACAAACAAGTCTAGATACGGCCTAAATATACTATTCATCAGGTCCATGAACACTGTTGGGGCATTAGTTAATCCAAAAGACATTACCAAGAACTCAAAGTGTCCATATCTAGTTCTAAAAGCTGTCTTTGGAATGTCTTTCTCCCGAACTCGTATCTGGTGGTACCCTGATCTTAAATCAATCTTTGAGAAACACTTAGCACTTTGTAACTGATCAAACAAGTCATCTATCCTCGGAAGGGGATACTTATTCTTTATAGTTGCCTTATTCAGCTGTTAGTAATCGATACACATTCTTAGTGAGCCATCTTTCTTCCTTACGAACAACACTGGTGCACCCCATGGTGAAGCACTAGGCCTAATAAAGCCTTTATCCAGCAAGTCTTTCAGCTGATCCTTCAACTCCTTTAGCTCAGCAGGAGCCATTTTATAAGGAGGGATAGATATGGGTTGTGTACCTGGTAGCATATTGATAGCAAAATCAATTTTTTTTTCTGGAGGGATACCAGGAAGCTCGTCTGGAAATACATCTAGAAACTCACTAACTACCAGAATAGACTGAAGAGTCAGTGGTTCTGCATCTATATTATGAACGCGAACAAGATGATAAATACAACCCTTAGTAATCATCTTCCTCGCCTTAAGATAGGAAATAAACCTACCTTTCGGCGTTGCGGTATCGCCTTTCCATTCCCGAATTGCCTCCCCTGGAAAGTGGAATCTAACAATCTTTGTTCGGCACTCAACATTAGCATAACAAGACGCTAACCAGTCTATGCCCATAATGATGTCGAAATCGACCATCTCAAACTCTACAAGATCTATAGAGGTCTGACGGTCGATAATTTCTACCGTGCAACCTCGATAGATTATCCTGGCAACAATAGACTCACCAACTGATGTAGATACAGTAAAGGGTCGATCTAATGACTCTACTACTATACATAACTTCCCCGCAATAAATGGAGTAATATAAGACAGAGTAGATCTAGGATCTATTAAAGCATAAACACAATGGGAGCAAACAATCAATGTACCTGTCACAACATCTGGTGATGACTCTGAGTCCTATCGGCCGGCTAGTGAATATGTACGATTCTGGCCACTACCAGAACTAGATGCTCTCTCTCTGCCTCTACCTCTACCTCTACCTGCTGAAGTCTGGGGTCCACGCCCTGTAGACTGTGCTAATGAAGAGGAACCTACTACTGACCTGATCGACTGACCTAAACCACCCTGACCTATAGTCGGGCAGTTTCTCCACCCATGCCCCTCCTGTCCACAAGAATAACAACCTGTGGAACCCTGTTTGCACCTCCCGAAATGCATCTTACCACAAGTTGCGTAACGCGACGGTGCTGTCCTAGCCTGGCCTGAGCCTCTCTGCTGTTGAGAGCCTGAGGCTCGTGAACCCTCACCTGGGCCTGACTGTCCCTGACGATCAAATCTACTCCCCTGGAACTGCTGTGGTGGAGGTCTAGGTGGCCTACTAGAATATCGAGGTCTGGGACCACCCTGAATATCTCCATATGAACCAGTGGGCCTATCCCTCTTCTGTCTCTCTCTATCGACCCTCTCAGTCATATACTGTAGATGTCAGCGATCCTCTATGCCTTGTGCAAAGGCCTGAATTCGCGAGATATCCATATTATCATTTAGTGCAGCGATAGAACAAGTGTCGATATAGTCTGAGTCAAGCCCTCCCACAAATCTACGCACCCTGTCATGCATCGTATCAACAAGTGTTGGTGCATATCTAGCCAATGAATCAAATCTTAGCCCATACTCTCGGACACTCATGCTGCCCTGTCGGAGGTTCAGAAACTGGTCCACCCGGCCATCCCTAATCTCTCGAGGCAAATAGTGATCTATGAAAGCTTTTGTAAAGATATATCTTCTCCCCTAGATCTCTCCCAACTTTCATACCACAATACTGCAACATCACACAATCGAAATGCTGCTAATTCAACTAACTCAGTCGCTGAGGCATGCATGACTCTGAAGATCCTATGAAGCTGATCAACAAAGTGCTGAGGGTCTTCTCTGCGATCTGTCCCAGTAAACTGTGGAGGATTCAAGGCAAGAAATTCACTAACTCTCGAACTTCCGGGCCCTTCAGAAGGTCCGGCAACATCTGGCACAACTAGTTGGCGCTGTGCGGCTACTAATTGTGCTAGCATATATACTGCACTCTTGAAATCATGATCAGATGGAATAGGAGGAACTAGAGATGATACTGCTGGTGGAGCCGGGGTCTTGTAGCCCTTAGAGGCTCCTGAAGCGGTGGAGAAGCAATAGGGGGTTGAGAAGATGTCTCCCCCTGGGTCTCACAATGGGCTGCCTCCACCTGTGGTACCTTGCCAGTACCCTCGCCTGCAGTTGTATCTAGTTCCTGGCAAGTTGTGGTCTGTCTGGTATCAGCCATATCTATCTGCATACAAATATCAATTATAAGCCAGAAACCTCAACCCTTAAGACACCGCTCTATAGCACGAGGTGAACAAAAGAAGGATAGTCATTCTAACATGCCCGGTAGCTTCTAGCTTATCGAATGTGGTACACAACACATTTATAAACAAGACTCTACTAGACACGACTTGCAGACTCCCTAAGATACGACGTTGCTCTAATACCAAGTTTGTCACACCCCAAACTCGAAGGGCGCAATTGGCTCCTAATGCCAGAAAATAGGCTCGAGCCGACCCTGCCTACCATTTGCTACTAGCGCATGGCAGCCACACGTAACCAATAAAACAACCAAGTATATCTTGGCTTAAAATTAAGCCATCGGCCGGCAAGACCCCTGTCAACAAATCTATAAAAGAAACAGCTACTCCCAAGAGTTCATATAAAGAAATAACCAACTAGCACAAAAGTCTTGATTGGGCCATCGAGGCCATCATGATCTCTACAGTGAAATTGAAAGCAGGTATATATCAATACAATACCTCAAACAACTAACAAGCAGCACCAAACCAACAAACTAGGCCAGCATGGCCATAACGTAGCTGTACACCCCACACACTAGTATGCAAGACCCTAAGAGTAGTAAAGATTGGTGGGACAGGGCCCCAACCTACCCATAAAAATATATACAACAAAAGTTAACAAACCTCCACACTCTGGCAGCTCCGAAGCAAAGGGCTAGCAAACCGTATAGAATTCAATCCTGCTACTGAGGAAGTCTACTTAGATGTTTGTCGGGACCTGAATGCATGAATGCAGCGCCCCCAGGCAATGGGGCGTCAGTACAAAATAATGTACAGAGTATGAAAGGTTGTAGACTAAATGAGCACGTATCATAATATACCAAAAACAATCAGGAGAGGAAATCAAATTTAGATAAGCATGCCAACCCACTACTGAATCTAATAAAATACAATAATGATCAAACATCAACCTAAATAATCCTCCATAAGCCTGGTAGGAACAAACACCATACCACCTACTTAGGTCCCCATAAGCCCATAAGGTGCCAAATCAATCTACATAACCTTATCGGTATCCCCTTGTCTTTGTAAGAAGTCACATAGCCCTTTTTGGCAATGATATAGCCCCGTAGGCAGCACATAGCCCTCTTAGGCAACATCATAGCTCTGTGGGCTACACGTAGCCCTCTTTTGCATCACATAGACCTGTAGGCAATACATATCCCTCTTTGGCGTCAACATAGTCCAATTAGACAACATCATAGCCCTCATAGGCAGATCATAGCTCAACAACTAACCACAATAGCCCCAAGGGCGACAACAAACAATTAAATAGGATGAAGGCGAGCAATTTAGCTATAAACAATATATATATATATATATATATATATGAATAATCTCCAAGTCGTTCTTAACTTAGGGTCTTTCTTAACAGATCGTGAGTCCTTAAAATGAGGGGTTATAACCACCCAATCAGCCAACCACTCACAATTACATCTACAGTTTCACCAACGTTAACTACATCTAAGGAAACATGTCGAACGAATGGAATAACCTTAACATACCTTTCCAATGAACGCTCGAAATACCGTAGTTCCTTCACGAAAGTTGTTCCTTATGTCCTAAGCTTCGCAAACACTATATATACACAGCTGGTACGCACCTATAATCAGTTTATAATTAATCTTATATCGGCAGATTTGCCATATTGCCCCAACTTGTCGAAACGTCTGTAGAAATTCATATAAACAATCATAAAAGAGTCCCGAGATGATTACCTTAGTTAACCAAGTTAAAACCTTGAAGAAACACCAATAGTTACAAATTTATATCTTCAAAAACCAACTCCAAACACAGCAAATAGAAGGGAAAAATGATCGCCACGTGTAGGGATTACGTTTCTAGGCACGGGGGCAATGTTTAATGGTAGAAATCATCAAAGCTAACCTTCGTCATGCTAGGACTCCATAGGAACCCTTTCCTAAGTTTTCTTTCTAGTTTTGGAACTAAAATGAACTGTTTCCATGGCTAAAAACGTTAAATAGCTGACATATCATATTTCTTTACCCGACCCGGATTCTGCCCTGGCAGTCCCTAGTAAAACCCTTATAACATTTTACTCGAATGTCCGTTTGATACGGGGTTTTGTGCATTGCAAACTAGACTCGTAGATCTTCGATTTAATGGGTAATAGGCCTTCTAACTCTTTATATATTGGGAGAAAACATCCAATACATTTGACCCAAATTTCAAAGAAATCTTTAAAAAGGAACTTACGATAACTTTCGCCAACTTTTATTTTGCCACTTACTTAACTTCAAAACTTGAGATAAAACCCTTGAACGGTTAAAATATGACATACCACATCCTTTTTAATTTATTAGTCACCCTCTTTGTCTTTCCACGAAGATACGAGTTAATTTAGACGTTTTGGAAAAGTCGGGGTGTAACAATAATAATATAATATAATATATATTAATGGTATTATTGTAGTAATTGAACTTTATAGGGCTATTTTGGTATTTCAACTTTCAAATTTTTTTGTTTCCACTTTTAATAATATATGATGATATGATGATACGATTATACGATGATACATGGAGAACAAACAGCTCAAACTTTTAAATAATAAGATGAGCATGCGGATGATGAGGGACTTCATCAAGCAGTGATTATGAAACTTTATTATGGTACACAAAACATATGTTAACTAAGAAAACTAATTCCAGACTAGTTGATCATCAACGGACTTTGTTTAATTGGCTCGCTTGCCGCGTGACATCTTTTAATTTGTTGTGATTTCTATGGAGATTTTTGCTTTGTTCTTTCAAAAATAGTGCGGTTGTCTTCAATTTAATGGGGAACATCTGTTCCACAACTTTCCATGGACACAAAATTTATATTCTAAAGGAAAAAAAACTTCAAAAACTGTGGCGATTTTTCTATTGGATCTGCCATCAAATATTTTTTGCTCGAAGACCTTTGTTATCCATTACATCGGGTATAGGTTTCTATAGATAAAGCTGCCCAAGATAAGTCAAGACCTAGAACAACTGAAGTTAAGGTCATTCTTGATCCTCTGGACTAACATCTGAAATAAGTAAGGATGCATTTTTTTTTATGAACAATCGTGTAAGCTCGTTGAACACTATCAATAGGTTGTGTTTAACAATCTTCCTATGTATTGTACATGATGTAAGCACCAAGGTCAATGATCAAGAAAAACATCAATTCCAGGCAGCACCTAACTACTGAAAATATTGGCGATACAATGCTAGCTAGCATTAGTTGATCGAAGCCCAATGCAACAAGGACTTTTGGTGGCTGAAACAGAGGTTCAGGAGATACATGCGCAATTTTGTGTGAAGAACAAGCTGGTTCGAATGTAGGTCATATGCTTGATAATAATTCAATCGCGACGACGGAATTTGAAAATTTTGGGCAGAAAACACGTCGAACTGAAGTTGGCAGCAACTAAATCGTAATGCTACTAAGAAATGCTACATCTACAAGATAAGATTGAGCTTCAAGAAGACACAACTAATTCAAAGGCTTTAATTGTTGCATCCCAAGTTTCTTTGGAAAAACTATCTACGGATGATGTAGCTATTAACACAACAGTTTCAAATGTGCCACAAATGAGAGAACCTGGACAGAACAATATAGTTGATTAAGCCTGGCAGCGGAACTGATAACGGCACAATCGGACCGGCACCGACCGGAACCGGCCAGTTCGCCATGAAAACAATCGAAACCGGAACGGTACCGGTACCGGTACCAGTCCATCTAGCAGTTTCGATTATGTGACGTCCTGGACCGATACAGTATCGAGATTGGACCGGGACGGTAAACCGGGATAACGACCATTTTTTTAAAAAAATAATTATTAATTATTAATTAAAGTCTATTAAATATTTACGAATTTTTTTAAAAAAAAGTTTAACTTAAAATTAAATATTTGAAAATATATAACTTATTAATTTATTTTTAAAAAATAAGATTTAAACTCTTAAAGTTTAAACCTTAAATTTCAATCTTTAAAGTTAAAATTTCAAACTTTAAAAGTTGAAACTTTAAATTTTAAACTTTAAAAGTTTAAACTCTTAAAATTTAAATTCCAATCATTAAAACTTTAAACTTTAAATTTCAATTTTTTTTAAATTTCAAATTATAACTTATGTTTGAACTTTTCCATTTGAAAATTGAAATATAATAAAAACACTTGTATTAAATTGAAGACAATAATCAAAAAAATTAAAGCGAATAGCCTATAGTTTTATTAATAAAAATTAAATAATACAATTTGAGTTACAAATATTAGTAGAGGACCTAATCTACACAGCCACCTTCTAGGAAGGGTTTTGTTTGAATTAGACCTCAAATTATCAAACTAATAGTCCAAGGTACCAAGGAAGTCTTGTCTTAAATTATTTAACATTTCTCTACTAACATGATCTGGAATTGGTTGATCGTCTAGTTCCTCCGATGCATCACTTCCGTCATCACTAAAATCTTGCAACATTTCATCAATATCATTTTCAAATTGGGTAGGTAAAGCTAGACATTCATAACTTCTTCTCTCGGTATTAATCTAATCTCTAAATAATATCGATATCTCCAAGTCGTCTGCTGCTAATTAATATCAATATTCTCCAAGTTGAAATCTTGCTTCACTAAAAGCGCCCTCTAAAGCTACTGAATATGCTTGAATAGCTAACACATCTCGAGCCACCGGTTGATGTTTTGGAAATCCCTTGCGATTGCTCCACCAATGTAAAAGGTCATGTAAACCTTGTGGATCCTTAATAGTTTTTGTACATTGATTTATATATGCATCAAAATCATTTCTTTCCTCAGTAGCAAGTCCAAGATAACTTTCTAGCATATCATCAATATTATCTTCATCATATCTAAAAGTTTTAGGTTCTTCATTACGTACTACTTCATTTATTCTATGCTTCATTTTGATCCTAAGTTGAATTCGGTTAACTCTTATGGTTTACTAATTCATTCAATAGATCAAGTTATTTTGATAAATAATTTGATCAATTATAGTGGCCAAAAAGGTGTTGCAAGCAAGAGTTGATGGGCCGACCGGATAGAAGAAGAGGATCAACATGTCATACCTCATAGAAAACTGATCCTCGAAGCACCATTTTTTTGTGCCTAACTAGGATAGTGGATTATCAGTGACTCATCTCCTTATTAAATGTATCTTTTATTCGGGCTACTATTAAGACTTGTTTATTCTAAGTGGCGAGAGATTAGGGACTATTCTTGATGGTTATTAATTTAACAAGCTGAAACTACCATTATAAAAATAATATACACTCAAGGGTTAAGTAAGTTTCTCCTAGGGGTGTACAAAACCGAACCGAAAATCGAACCAAATCGCAAACCGAGTCAACCCAAAAAAAAAACCCGACTAGTGGTTTGGTTTGACTTGGTTTGGTATTGGGAAAAAAAACCCAACTACATTTGGGTTGGTTTGGTTTTAACTAAAAAAAACCAACCCGAGACCAAACCAACCCGACATTATATATGTAATTTTAAAATTTTATTTTATACATAAAAATATTTACTTTGATATAATTTTAAAATATTTCTTATATTATTTCATAGTTTTTATCTTTTAATATATTATTTCAATTTTAAAACTTAGAATTTGGAATGGTCCAATAAAGATTATATAGTTCATAGATGTTGATAATTATAATAAAACTTAAATCAAAATCAAATTAATACTAATGCAAAAAGAAAATCAATCCAACACTAAGAATGACAATAATATTGAATATTTGTTCTTTAGTTTTACATTGGTTTAGACAATTAAAATACATAATCTAATTTTAATTTTCCTTAAATATATTAGTAATGTAACTAATACTTATTAAACTTATTTTTGCATGATTTAGTACTTTTAAATTATGATCATTTTCATTATGACTTTGCAATATTTATTTTATATGATGATTTCATTATTATTTTTTATTGAATATTTTTGTGTCATCAGTACTAATCTCATATTTTGTGTTATTTTTTTAAGAAACACCTTAGATAATTGTATTTTGGTTGGACTAAAGAAATATTTGGAGCACAAGTTAATTATATGTTTGTATGCAAACTTTACCGAAGAAATTCAAAAATCTGAAAAAAATCGAGGTTTATTAGTTTGGTTTGATTTATAAATTTAAAGAATCGACACAATGGTTTGGTATTTGAAAAACCCGAACCAACCCGAGGTCGAAAAATTCAAAAAAATCAGAATTTTATTAGTTTGGTTTGGTTTATAAATTTAAAATTTTTGCACAAATGATTTGGTTTGATATTTGAAAAACTCGAACCAACCCGGTCATGTACACCCTTAGTTTCTCCTACGGGTAGGGCCAACTTGACTATAAGGCCACTATAGCAATGGTTTGGGGTTTTAATTTATTTAGAACCTCCATTTTAAAAAAGATGTTATATATATATATATATATATATATATATATAAAGTCATGGACAAAAGACTTTTAATGTAGAAGACATGCATAAAACTAGTACAAAAACTCAAACAAATGGTTAAAGATATACCAGATTTAGCCCTCCCACTAGAAACAGATTACCCAATAGTAGAAACAGATGGAGGTCTCAAAGGGTGGGGGCAGTTTTGAAAACAAAAAATAATAAATATGGAGATAAAAAAGACAAAAAAACTTGCGCTTATCACAGTGGAAAATACAAAGAAAAAAAAAATATGAGTAGCATAGATGCAGAAATTTTAGCAGTTATATATGGATTAAATAGTTTTAAATTATACATTATTAATAAACAAGAAATTTTGGTAAGAACAGATTGTGAGGCTATTGTAAAATTCCACCAAAAAATAGAGGGAAAAAATAGTAGTAAAAGAAGATGGTTAAATTTTTTAGACACTATGTCAATATACAATATATCTTTAGAACATATAAAGGGAAAAGATAATTCTTTAGCAGATCAACTAAGCAGACTTATGAAAACTAACTGTTTGTTTTCAGCATGAGTACAGATAAAGACAGAGCATCCAGTTCAAGTTCAAGTGGACAGAAAGACAAAGACTTGTTGCAGACTCTCTTAGGAAATACTTTATTTCAACCACAAACAAGACAAAATACAACAAGCATGGAAAGAATATATTTTGGAAAATAAAATTTAATTTTCTATCCTCCATCTAATCTAAGTTTCAGGGTAAAACCAGAAACGAAGATAGATAGACCTCAAAGATGCTTAATAGACAACCTATGGATAGCATACAACAAGATTCCTCGAGACAACAGTTATTTCGTGTCAGTAGTAAATTCATTAAGCCATTATTTTACGGACAAAAATGAAGAAAAAAAATTCAGATTTTATGTAGTAGTCCAAGGAAAATTACAGGGAGTATTTCAGACATGGATAGAAGTAGTAGATTCAATTAAAGACTTTCCTACCCCATTTTTTAAGGGATTCAATAATTTGAATGAAGCACTAGACTATGCCAGAGGAACTCTCGGGCCTAACTATTTCATAAGCCCAGCTTTGAGACAAATTTCAAGACCATCTTTGCAATACAATATTCAGAAAGACACAGACAGAATAATTTTCTGCGATCATTGTTCCTCAATGACGGAAGGATTCAAAAGACTAAATCAGACGATCGAAAGACTAGAAACAGAAAAAGGGAAAATGACACAACATATCCACTCATTACAAGAGAGGATAAGATTTTTACTTGGAAATACCGATCAAAGTAAGAGTTCTCCATCTCACTACAAAATGGATAAGACGGGTGTACATTCCCCAACGAATGTAGAAAAAGCTATTGTACCAGCTAAAGGTACAGCTAGTCCCGTTCAAACGGTAGCGGGTAAAGACTCATCAAATCCTTTGATGGTTGACACTTTACCAAAAAGTGTAAGAATTTTGCCGGCAAGTTTCAGTACAATGGCAGAGACAAGTAAAAGGACAAAAGGATTCCTCCAAAAAAGAAAAAAAAATAAAAGGATAGAAAAAATAATAAAAAGTTCCCTTTACAAATTACTCACAGAAAAGACTAAAGAGGTAATACAAGAAAAAATTATACGAGAAAATTCAAAACCAGATCCAGCAAATTCTGACCACGAAGACATAGAGAGTAGCAGTGACGAAAATAATTTATCAGACCAATTTAATCAACATTACAACCCAAATGAAGACAATGATTCAGGGATGAGTTTTGACTCCATAGCACTACACAATTTTATTAGTTTGGTTTGGTTTATAAATTTAAAATTTTTGCACAAATGATTTGGTTTGATATTTGAAAAACCCGAACCAACCCGGTCATGTACACCCTTAGTTTCTCCTACGGGTAGGGCCAACTTGACTATAAGGCCACTATAGCAATGGTTTGGGGTTTTAATTTATTTGGAACCTCCATTTTAAAAAAGATGTTATATATATATATATATTCCTAACAGAATCTTATGTACCGCTAAATTTGAAAAGAGAAAGGAAGAGCTTTTAGGAAATTGTAGTATCTTTTCTTACATGACTATCTATTTTTTTTTCATGTCAACCTAGGTCACTAGTGATATTGTCGCTTGGAGTCTAGGCCCATACAGATTTACAATATGTCACCAGTATGTAAGGCTTGCTTAGTTATATATCCAACATCTCTCCGATATTTTCACCAATGTGGAACTTCTTATCCTTAGTTGAGGTGTCACATGTTGCCTCATTTATATTCTGACAGTTCAGCCTTCTACATTATTGATAATGCTAAAATTACCCTTGAAACAAGTTCAAAGAGTAAGAGACCGTCATCAATAAAAATACCCAACTAAGAGTTAGGGTTGAATCCCACATGAAAAAATTTGTTGACAAACAATAGATAGATATGAGTTTGAATCTAAACATGCAATTTACAAAACTATAAAATAAAAAGTGATTTTTCTAACGAAACAAGAGATTTGGGCATTGATAATATCAAACAAGGGACAATTGGGATTTAGGAAATTCGGAACTCAACACTCATTCAATGATCCATTGCTATCTTAACACATGCATCTCAATCAAAGGTATGCTAGATCATCATAAACTAACACTTATCTCCTTTCGGTCTCAAAGAGCTTTCTCAAGAAATCTTCTTTCGGTTTCAATCATTTTCAACAACAATACAATCTAATACCCTAATCTAAACTCCTATTTCTAGCAATTCTAGCATTCAAAAAAGTAAACGTAAATTATCTCCTTTCAATCTCAAATTTAGGAATCAAAGTTAAATGTGATTACAAATCTAATTCTCCACTTCACAGATTCTCCTTCAAGCAACCCACAAAGATTGGAAGCTAGATTCAAGCGTGCACTATGAAATCATAGATTAAAGCATGAGAATTATACCAAACCCTAGTCATGAAATCATGGAATCACATACAAAAGCATTAGAATGAGAAACATAGGCCCAAATGAATTGTCTATTTCTATCACTAAACCACAATCTCAATTAGCAATTACACCAACAATTCTAGCAATGAAAAGCAAGAAAATGAAGAAGGGAACAAGAACTTTTACTAATTAGAACACAATCTTCAAATTCACAACTGAATTGTAAGATAACTTACCTTCAAATCCTTAGCCAAATTGAAATCTACAAGTTTTCCTCTCTAAGTCTAAGGTAAAAGATGAACTACTCTCTAAAAGTTTGATATGGAATGAATAAATGATGAACTATGACTACTGATAAGTGTAAAAGGGTTTTTAGGATCAATTTGGTGAAATTCTCAATCTGCCCAGGTGCCATGCATTTTACTCTTCGCAATTGCGACAACTAACTCATGTACGCAGTGTCACTGGGTCACGCAATCGCGACCTCTCACCACATGATCATAAGATTTGAATTTCTTGTGCAACACGATTGCGATGAGTAAACATTTGCCAGTTTCACTCTCTTCCAATTGACTTCTTCTTGCTTAAATTCCACTTGGTTTCGTCAAACATCTTGTCATCAACTCCCTAGTATATATATATAAAGCTAGATAAGAAAAAGTGATGTGAACCTCTCAATGGCCAAGGATCCTATTTATTTATTTTTTTGTGGTTTTTTTGACATTTTATTTATTTATTTATTAATTATTTTATTTTATAAATCATTTTCTAAATTCATACCTTTTCAATTACATAAATTTAAATCTTAACTAATTTAGTAATGTCTATAACTCCTAACCTTTCATATTCATAACCTTCATATTATTTAATATATAAAATTATAACTCCTTAAAATGATACTTATAAAATCCTATTTTGAGACATGTATGATGATTATTTTATTTTCATTTTTCTTACTCTTCATCTTTTGTTTCTTTGGTTGGTCAATTTTTTGTCTTCTTTGATCTGATTTTGCAGGAGAGATATGTATAATGAAGAATGTTAGGTATTTTTACACAGTTGAGTTTTACGAGGTAAAATGTTTGGACATTCATAATATAATTATCACTTTTTTCTATTGTAATTATTTATTTAATTTTTTTTATTCTTGATTATACGACTTATGAGTGTTTTTGGAAAAAATAATTTATTTTTTCCTCTTTGTTTCTCTTTGTAGTTTTTAGACATAGTTTGACTTTGACATGTCTACTACTTATCATTATCACTTTTTTCATTGTAATTATATATTTAATATTATTTTATTATTTTTGGATTCTTGATGATACGAATGATGATTCTTTTTTAAGTAAATGATGTGGATTTTTTCTCTTTTGCTTCTTTTTATAGCTTCTTGAGCTTTTTTTTTTTTTTGCTTTTTTTTTTGTTTCTAAAGAATCTGATTATTTTTACTCTCTTCTTCTCTTTGTAGGCTTTGGAGAATTGAATTATGCTAAGTTGAGAACATGATCCTTCTTTCCTGTTCAACTCATAATTAAATATTCTTTAAAGTTTTTGTTTGATTAGTTAACTTTATTTTTATGTTTTTTTTTATTGCTATTGTTGTAAGGTTAACATATCGTATTTTCAAGTCAAGATTTTTTTAAAAATAAAAGTAGAAAAGGGAGTTAACATATACATGTATGCAACTTAAGAAAGTATGCAGATAATTTTGTAGTTATGTGGATAAATTTTTATTAATTATAATGATAGAATTGAGAATGTAAAGTTGATTTGTAATTTTCAAGATACCGTTTAATTCATAGAAAAATTGATTATTAATATGTAACGTTGCAGTCTTCATATTTTAACATATTACGATGAAATTTTCAAGTTTTGAGATTTTCAAACATCGTTACTATGATTTGTTGGGCCCGAACTCAAAATGTAAAAGTATTTGGTTAGGATAAAAACAATTTATAGTAAAATTGTTTCTCTCTCAATCTACTTTCTTTACCAACATATAAATTATCTAGAAGAAAGTGATATGACACTTTTTTTGCCAAGAATCATATTTATCCTTTTTCTCATTTTTTTGATAATTTTTTTTTTGTTTATATATTTATTATTATTGAATAAAATGAATATGTCAATTACTACTCCTCCATTTATTCATATTCTTTAATAGAAAATTCAATTGTTGTTATTTTCCTTACTTTCATGACTTTTGACGATAATATAACTTCTAAATTATATTAATATAGTTGTGTTCATGATATTATTTGATATTTAATTGTCTTTATTTTTATTACTTTCATGATTTTTATAATAATGTTCATGATATCATTTGATATTTTATATTGTTGTCTTATAATTAGAGGCATTATAAAATTTTATTATAAAAATAATCAAATTTATATGTATACTAAAACTAGAGATCATGTGTATATAAAGAACTAAAATAATTTCATTAACTCTCTTATTTATTAAGAATTTTTTTCAATTTCGTCATTTATTCTCTTAATAACAAATTTGTGTTTTAAGTGTCAAAGAAAAGTCATACATACATACATACATATATATATAAATTAATCTTCTTTGTGTGAATTATATATAAATATTAATTATTATGTAATAATTAAAATTGATCAGCTCCAAAAATTGTATCATATAAACAATTAAAAAATATAGTCTATACGTCAATGAAAATATAGAAGAAGAAAGAAAGAAAAAGAGCAACTTAATATTATATATATGCTAGTGCACTTTTCATCTAAACAAACTATACAAAATCCTCTCCTCCAAATACAAAATAAGCATATAATTTATACAAAGTATAAGCATATAATTTAATTTATTAAAAATGATGAATATTTATTTTCTAAATGGTTAAGGAAGAGAGTGGATATTTCACTTTTCAGGTTTTATTGAAATAATAAAGAAAAACTAATGTAGAATTAATGTATAGTGCATAAATGAATAAATTAAAAAAGAGAAAAGTTAAATAGAATAACGATAAAAGCCAAAAACAGGAGAAGAGATGTGGCACCTCTCAATGGCCAAGAATCCTATTTATCTTTTTGTGTTACAAAATAATATAGTGTGGATGTACACTATACCAAGAAGTTACTACATTACTTTCCTCCATTATGAAGATAACCTCCACTTTTATGATCATTATTCTTGTAACCTTTAACCTCCATAACCTCCTCAATTATATTCATGTTTAATGTCATGTTTATGACTAGCCTTTTGTATGCCTCTATGTTACACTATCAATAGAGGCATAAGGGTTCATATTGTACACACTTAAAGATTTGGTGAACACTTAAAGACTTGGAATAATAAGAAAACTCTCATCTCTTGTCTTCCCTATTTCTATTGCTTTCATCTTCTATATTTCTCGTCTTATTTTGCTTTAGTTTTACAACATTTTGTGGTTTTTTGACATTTTTTCTAATTTCCTTCAATTATTTTATTTTATAAAATTATCTTCTTAATTTATACCTCTTCAATTACATAAATTTAAATCTTAATTAATTTAGCAATGTCTATAACTCCTAACCTTTCATATTCATAACCTTCACATTATTTAATATAAAAATTTATAATTCCTTAAAATGACAGTTATAAAAACCTATTTTGAGACATGTATAATAATTACCACAATAATATTGTAATAATAGGAATAATTGTATTAGTGTTGTAAAAAAATTATTCAACTCTTGATACTTTTTCTACATCTTCAACGTTGCACACACGTATTCTTTTTTAAAATTTATTTTTTCTCACTATTTGATAATCTCTATACGATTAAATTATGTATTTTATTTTATTTTATTTTTATTGTAAAAGTAAAACCTCTACAGCAGTGTTTCACTATAGCAACTTAATTCTCTCTTCTCGCAATGTATACTATAAGAATGAAAGTTTAAATATATATTTTTTAATATTATTGGATCTTATGCAAAGAAAATATGTAGTAAATGAATGCAGTACGAGCATCGAATATCAAAAAAATCTCTAACTTTTGAATTTCGTGACAAATATGTTTGAATATAATTTAGGTATTTTTCTCTCACCATGATTTAGCAAAAATATATTATGATTTGTTTATTTTTATTACAGAATCATTTATAAAAAAAAAAAAGACATAATTTAAGATTGAGTAGATTTAGTATTGTTGTTTGAACCAATAATATTGCTATAAGAATCATTGAATTTAGTATGACACTATGATAATTAGATTGTAACTTGACTGAAATTTTTCATATCAATTTTTATGTTTTCGTCTTTTTTATCAGCAATTTTAAATTGAAAATACATCATGAGATTTTTTTTAGCAATTTTCCTGAATAGATAATATCAGAATTGTAACTTAAGTTTATTTCTCTCTTTTATAATATTATTTATTAATCATTTAAATATTTATTTAATATATTTTTATACCTGCGCGGACAAGTACACTCGTATTTCAATATCCAAATCGTAAGTGCTTATACTATTTTGCATCAATCAAACTGGTATATGTCTTTTGTCAACCTTTTTTTAAAAATAAAAATTACGTTTCAAACAATTAAATCTTTCACAGTCAGATTTCTTAGAAATAATTTCAGATGATAGAAGCTAAATAAACTTTTTGCCAACTAATACAAATTTTATTTTTTAAAGGATAAGTAGTATTGATGCTAACATGAATAAACGGTAGTAATGAAAATCTAAAATAGAATGATAATTAATAGTAGTGTGTTTGGTCAAATTCTAAAATTAGGTTTTTTCTTTAAATGTGAAGAAAAATATTTTTATAAAATAAGATTTATATAATAAGATTTTAAAATATTTTGAAATAACTATTAGTGTTGGATTAATAGCTTGTTTGATCAAAGTTTTTAGGAGATCAAAAGTGTTCTTGTTCTTTTTTTCTTCAAATAATGCTTATTTAAAAAACAAAAACAAGATGTTTGATCAAGTTTTTGGAGAAAATAAGTATTTATGAAGAAATAAGTATTTCTGAGAAGTGGAAAATATAATTTTTCATAAACTAAAAAAAAGTATTTTTCCCTAAAAACTTTAATGAAAAACATTTTTGAGATAGATATACTTATAAAAGCACTTTGAAAACTTAGTCAAAAAAAGCTCAATAGTGCATTTTAGAATATTTTGGTAAAAAACGAGCAGTTTCTCACCAGAAGTTTATTTTTTTAAAAAAAAAAAATGATTTTAGAAGTTTGTCCAAATATGCTATGAACTTTCTGAAGGTACTTTTAAGTGTAATTTTTAAAAAAAGGATTTATAAAACATACTTTTGGGAAAAATAACTTGTTTTTAGCTTCTTAAAAATTTAGTTCTTGTACTCTCCATAAGTGCTAATTTTTCCTCAAAAAATTTGGCCAAATACCTCACTTTAAAAAAAAATTGAAAAAAAAAAAGAGGAGGTCAAATATACCTTCAAATTATTATAAATGATATGTATATACCCTCTATTATACTCTATGATTGTATAAATCTTTATTGTTATACTTTTGGAGCATATATTAATACCAATTTGGGTTCAACAGCCACATAATATTTCAGTCACATGACAGATACCACATCATTGTTGAGCTGGAAGGTCACACATCATTAGCATAATTACTATTTTAGCGGAAAAAGTAGTTAGAATCAGTTCATATGTTCATTTCTAGTGTTCATTGTATTTTCCTTTAATTCTGATTATGTAGTATTAATAGGACTGGATAATACTTGTAAGGCATGATTTTGAATGTGATAGCTCAATACAATTTTCATTTCCCTTCTCATTCTCCTTCAATTTCTCCTTTGTTCTTCATCCTTCTCTTAATTCTTCTTCTTTTTTCTTCTTATCTGCATTTCACTCCCTTGATACCTTCATTTTGGTATCAATTGGTATCAGAGCCAGACTAATCTTAAGCTATGGGACCATGAAAAAAATACTAAAACAGTTCCTGAAGCAGCTGAATACAATGCCCAAGAGCAATTTGAGGATTTGGCAGCTCAACATGAGCGACATCAGGAATTGAGGTTGGACATGGATCGTAGACAAGTAGAGATGATGCGATTAGTTCAATCATTGAAGGACTCTGTTGATGGGATGCGACTGCACCAGCAAGCCAAGGAGAGAGGTGTGGCTTCGAGTTCAATTGAACCACAATCAACTATTGGTCATGGAATTTTGAGCCCTAATTTGTTTCATGTTGGTAACCATTATAACCATAATTTACTTTTTCCTCATTTCAATGGAGAAAATCTGAAAACATAGTTGTATCAGATAGATCAGTATCTTGATATAGATGAAACTCCAGTAAATCAGAGGTTAAGGCTGATAGCAATGAACTTGGAAGATGAGGCTTTAGCTTGGCATCAAGCTTACTTGTGGTGTAGAGATCCACCTAATGTAATTGGGTGGGATGAGTACTTGAAGGCAATAACTGAAACTTTTAGGGATGATTTTGTTGAGCCTATGCTTGAACTTAAACAACTAAGACAAACTGGAACAGTAAGGGAATTTGAATTTACATTTAGTAGGCTTTTAACACAATGAATCTCACTACTGCCCAAGCCATTTCCTGTTTCTTAGGTGGATTGAAGGATGAGTTGGTAGGGACTATATCGATGCATGAACCACAAACCTTGTCTATGGTGTTTAGGTTGGCTAGATTAACATAAGCTACTCAGCTAGCTAATGCTAGATCTCAAATTAGAGCATCAGTACTACAAGGAGGAGTTGTTAAGAAGCAACATCAGGATACACTTGTTTCAAGGTCACAACCTATCAATTATAATCAGGGGACTCGATTGACTTTGCCATCTTCTACTGGAGGAAGACCTAGGAGAACTATCTCTCCAGCTAAAATGCATGTAAAAATGGCTCAAGGGTTGTGTTATTTTTGCGATGAGAAGTACAATATTGGTCATAAATGTAATCTCCCTAAACAATTATTTGATTTAGAGATGGAAAGTATCGAGTTAGAAGATCTAGAACTTGAACTGGAATGTCCAGTTAATAATAACACGTATGTGGAAGGTGAAACCATAGTCGATGGTGCTAATCCTTTAATTTCATTGTGTGCCCTTGCTGGAATTCAAGGTGCTCAAACTATTCATCTGAAGGATATAGTGGTAACAGACCAGTTCAAATATTACTTGATGGAGGTAGTACACACAATTTTGTTGATAAAAATTGTGTGAAAAGGTTGGGATGCACTGTTGTTCCTACTCTCACGAGCTATGTGAGTCTTGGCAACAATGCTAAGGAGACCACAGTTGGAGTAGTTAAGGACTTTGGGTGGATGTTGCAGGGTATTACTTATCAATCAGACTTAATAGTGTTTCCTATTGGTAGATATGATATTGTTCTGGGAGCATTGTGGATGAAGACATTGGATCCAGTGACCATGGATTTTACAGAACTTAATATGTCCTTCAATCACCAAGGGAAGAAACATATACTTAAGGGTGTGCATGAAGATTGTAGGTTGGCCAGTTCCAAAGTTGTGAACAAGTTATCAGGAGATGAGGTTGAATTATTCATGTTACAAATGTTGCCAGTTATTAATGGGGAAGACTTTGTGGGACAGAACTTTGCCCTACAGTTATTGAAGGAGGAAACCATAGCACCTAAAATTGGTGTTTTACTTGATCAATATCATAAGATATTTTCTAAACCTACAATCTTACCTCCTCCAAGGGGTCCATTTGATCATAAGATCCCTCTACAAAATGGATCCAAACCTGTCAATATCAGACCTTACAGATACTCAATTATGAATAAGGATATTATAGAGAAGTTGGTCAATGATATGCTCCAACAAGGTGTTATTCAATATAGTAACAACCCCTTCTCTTCTCCAGTGGTGGTTGTGGGCAAAAAGGATGCCACATGGAGATTGTGTGTAGACCATAGAGAGCTTAATCAGTGCACGATAAAGGACAAGTTTCCTATCCCTATTATTGATTATCTTTTGGATGAGCTGACAGGAGAAAGAGTATTTCCAAGGTGGATCTGAGATCTGGTTATCACCAGATTAGGATGGTAGTTGATGATGTCCCTAAAACTGCCTTCAAAACTCATATTGGTCACTATGAGTTCCTAGTTATGCCTTTTGGCTTAACTAATGCACCTTCTACATTCCAATATTTAATGAATCACATTTTCCAGCAGCATTTAAGGAAATTTATATTAGTATTTTTTATGACATTCTGATTTATAGCAGGTTATTACAGGATCAGGTTAACCATTTGAAGTCAATTTTTGACCTTATGATCCACCATCAGTTGTTGGTGAAGTAATCAAAGTGTGTGTTTGGAGTTTCAAAGGTCGAATACTTGGGGCATTTTATTTCCTATGAAGGGGTTTCCACTAATCAAAGGAAGATCAAGGCTGTTCAGAGTTGGCCCATTCCTAGTACCCTCAAACAATTAAGGGATTTCTTAGGTCTGGCATGTTATTACAGAAAGCTTATTCAGGGATATGGATTCATTAGCAGACCCCTCACTGAGTTGCTGAAAAAGGACAATTTCATATGGTCCGGCAGTGCTTTTCAAGCTTTTATGGAGTTGAAATCAGCATTGGTTGCTGCACATGTTCTTGCTCTACCTGATTACTCTATTCCATTTGTTGTTGAAACAAATGCCAGTGGTAATGGCATTGGTGTTATCCTTATGCAAAAAGACCATCCTATTGCTCTACATGCCATGCTGCTCTATCTGTGAATGAGAAGGAATTATTGACCTTGGTATTTATTGCTACCAAGTGGGCCCACTACTTACTTGGTCAACATTTCATTGTTAAAACTGATCACAAAGCCTTGAAGTATCTATTGGAGCAAAAGCTACATACAGATTCTCAGATTAGGTGGTTGGCTAAACTGTTGCCTTTTGACTTTGAAATTCAGTATAAAAATGGTAAGGAAAACCTAGTTGCGGATGCTTTGTCTAGGATCCAAGGTGCAGAACTTATGTCCATGATGATATCTTCAGTCCAAGCTGATTTATGGGATGAGATCAAAGCTAGTTGGACTACGGATCCTGCATTACAAGTCCTTATTCAATCCTTGCAGGTGCAACCTCGTAAGCATTTCACTTGGCTTAATGCACAACTGAGAAGAAAAGGGAAATTAGTTGTTGGTGATGATGCTTCCCTTAGAACCAAAATGTTATCGCTATGGCATTCTAATCCTACTGGTGGGCATTCAGGCATTGATGCCATTACTAGGAAGGTCATGGCCTACTTCTATTGGAAGGGTTTTCGATCAAATATAGCTATTTTGTGTACAAGTGTGAGGTGTGCCAAAGGAACAAGTATGATAACATCAGCTTATCCTGGTCTACTCCAGCCCTTGCCATGGACAGATATATGTATGGACTTTATTGAAAGACTCCCTAGATCTAAAGGCAAAACTGTTATTTGGGTAATAGTTGATAGATTAATCAAAAATGGTCATTTCATTGCCTTATCACATCCCTATAGTGCGTAATCTCTTATTCCTATCTTCTTGGATAACATTTTCAAGTTGCAGGGTTTCCTCCTTCCTTACATCTTCCATACTTGCCTGGTGACTTTGAGTTTGATGTTGTTGAGGATTTTATACTAAACAGATAGTTTAAACTCGAGTTGGCTAAGTTTCATTTGCATCCAGCCCAACGAAGGATGTGTGCACAGACCAACACTCATAGGTCTGATAGGCATTTCAAGGGTTGGTGATTGGGTTTATATTAAACTTCAACCTTATAGACAATCTTCCTTGTCTATTTTTCCATATCACAAGCTCACTTCTAGATTTTTTGGTCCATATCCCATTGTTGAGAAGATAGGTGTTGTGGCTTACAAACTCCTTCTCCCTCATGAAGTGAAAATCCATTTTACCTTTCATATTTCTAAGCTTAAATTTTGTCATGAACTTCCCAGTACTATAGTACATCCTCCCATCATTGACTTATCTAGTCCTCATTGCCCTGAGCCTCGAATGGTGAAGCATGGTAATAAGGCGGTTGCTCAGTGGCTTATTCAATGGTCTGGCCTTGATCAATCTTAACTTGGGAACTGGCTTCTACATTACAGACTCGGTTTCCTTCTATCACCCTTGTGGATAAAGGTGTTGTTTCACTGGGGGTATTGATACCAATTTGGGTTCAACAACCACGTAATATTTCAGTCACATGGCAGATACCACATCATTAGTGAGTTAGAAGGTCAAACACCATTAGCATGATTACTATTTCGGCGGGAAAAGTAGTTAGAATCAGTTCCTATGTACATTTATAGTGTTCATTGTATTTTTCTTTAATTCTAATTAAGTAGTATTAATTGGAGTGGATAATACTTGTAAGGCATGATTTTGAATGTGATAGCTCAATACAATTTTCATTTCCCTTCTCATTCTCCCTCAATTTCTCCTATGTTCTTCAACCTTCTATTAATTCTTTTTCTTTCTTCTTCTTATATGCATTTCACTCCCTTAATACCTTCATTTTGGTATCATATATGTCCTTTAGCCAAACTGGTAGATACGTGGTGACATCTCAATAATTTATTCGATTTGAGACATGAGATTACTTGATTGGAAGGAGAATTCGAGAACGGGTAATTAATCGGACACATAAAGAGAGGAGGCACAAAAGTTTGTGGAAGATGGGTGGAAGATGGGGTGTTTTAATCTAGGCCGGGTGGGTAAATTGGGGAGGATGGGTGAGCCCTTTTTAAATTTTTTTTTTTTTTGGATAACTGAATAAATAAAATCGAGTAATTATTAAATTGTTCAGATAACGACACATGTTTGTTCATTTGGTTCCGTTTGACATAAGGATATATATGACCAAAAATTAAGATGATAAGAGTATATACAACGTTAAAGTATAACGAATGACATATGCATATCATTTATAATAGTTCGGATATATTCAATTTTTTTCTAGAAAAAAATCTCTTTTGGAGGGGAAATGCATAAGTATCCACCTTTAGAATCACCATTAATTTGTACGCACTTTATAATATATAATCTTTATAAGTTTACTCACTTTGACAATAATTCAGGCGTACACGACTGAGATTGAAAATCACGTTTGATGTGCATAAAAAATATTTAATCTCGATCAGATGTGTTTGAATTTATATTTCTTGTTCGTATATTTTTTTGCGTTATTCAATTTTTTTAACAATTCAACACTCAAATCTTCTTCAAACAAAGCTTAAATCTAAAATATAAGTTCCATATATTATATATAAAATCTCCAACCATTAATTTGTCAAAACAACAACAAAACTTTCAAATTTATTTAACAAAATTTTAATTTTTTTGTGACGCAATACATAAGCGTGTCATTTAACTTGTAAGTGGCTAGCATACGCCTTCAACTTTGGATGTGAACAAGTAAACAAACACGTTCTAAATGTCAATTCACGTGAGATACATTCATCCTACCACTACTAAAAAAATAGTGAATACCGACCAACAAATACTGACCTCCGGAGGTCGGTATTCCCTAAAATACCAACCTAAAACCAACATCCCAGCATAGGTCGGAAAAAGCTTGGTCGCTATTCAATACCGACCTTTGGAGGTCGGTATTTACTGACCTCTCGAGGTCAGTTTTTATTTTAAGTCGAAAAATTCATTATTTTATTTTTCGACTTCCTGAGGTCAGTTTTATATATTTGTTTATTTTTTTATTATTATTTCCGACTTCTTGAGGTCGGAATATTTATTTCTCATATTTTGGAATACTGACATCTTTTTTGTTAATTTTTTAATTTTTGAATTCCGACCTCTGGAGGTCGGTATTTTTATTTTTCAGTTTTGAGATTCTGACCTCCAAAAGGTCGGTATTTTTATTTTTGCTTTTTTGAAATTCTGACCTCCGGAGGTCGGTATTTAATTTTTGTCTTTTTGAAATTTTGACCTCCGAAGGTCGGTATTTTTATTTTTTAGTTTTGAAATTCTGACCTCCGGAGGTCGGTATTTTTATTTTTTTATTTTTGAAATTCTGACCTCCGAAGACCGGTATTTTTATTGTTTTATTTTTGAAATTCTAACCTCCGGAGGTCGATTTTCTGCTACAAAACTGGCAGCAAATTGCTGCAATTTTAGTTGCCCACCTACATATTTATACCAAAACAACCCAAATAATTCCAAATAAACTTCATCCAACCAAAACAACACAATATTTTCAACATATACATTAAACTATTTCAAAATAAACTTCAACCAACCAAAACAACACAATTTTTTCAACATATACATTAAACTATTTCAAAATAAACTTCATCCAACTTCAAAATAAACTAAAATACGATCAAACAATTCCAAAAATATAGAAGTCTAAAATATCAACTTAGTAGCCACTACTTGATGAACACTTGATATTTCTAACTCAACATCCACTACTTGATGAACACTTGATATTTCATTTTGATATGCAACGTCCAATTCATTTTCAACTTCCACTCACCCCATCGGTTTTGTTTTGATTACAACCCACCAATCAGACTTATCCCCACGCAACAGATAAGGAGCATAGTACACTTGCTTAGCATTTTGTGCAATAATAAAAGGATCATAAGCCTCATACTTCCTAGTGTGCTTGACTTCAATGATATTATGTTGCTTAAGCTCCCTCATACCTCTTGAAGTTGGATCAAACCACTTGCATTGGAAAAGTACTATTCTTTTGATTGGCCAACCCGAATACTCCAACTCTAGAATCTCTTGTATGACACCAAAATAATCAACATTCTCATTTTGATTTC
>NC_064289.1:37042766-37061343 GCF_019186545.1 Solanum stenotomum | reverse complement strand
TCAACACTAGATGGACACAAATCGATCTTGCAAGAAAATCAATTTTGTCATCAATAGGATCAACTAGTGTTGGTACTTGTGCTTAACAAATATATTATTTCTAAATTTAAATCTAAGTGTCAACACTAGATGGACACAAATCGATCTTGCAAGAAAATCAATTTTGTCATCAATAGGATCAATTAGTGTTGGTACTTGTGCAAAACAAACACTCGATGGACACAAACAAGTTATCACAAAATTAAAGCTAAGTATCAATACTGGTTTTGACTTAATTCCAACAACTAAATCCACCAATTAAACCACATTATTTATTTGAACTTATTTCAACAACTAAAAAACTTTTTAACTCTAACTTGTTTTGACTTAATTCCAACAACTAAATCCACCAACTAAACCACATTATTTATTTGAACTTATTCAAACAACTTAAACTAATTAGTTTTGACGTAATTCCAACAATTAAATGACATTATTTATTTGAACTTTTTTAAACAACTTTAACCTTAACTAGTTTTGACTTAATTCCAACAACTAAATCCACTAACAAAACCACATTATTTATTTGAACTTATTTAAACAACGAAACAACTTTAACTCTATCATGTTTTGACTTCCAACAACTAGATTTCATCAACTAAACCATATTATTTATTTGAACTTATTTAAACAACTTTAACTCTAGCTAGTTTTGACTTAATTCCAACAACTAAATCCACTAACTAAACCACATTATTTATTTGAACTTATTTCAACAACTAAGAAACTTTTAACTCTAACTAGTTTTGACTTAAATCCACCAACTAAATCACATTATTTTAAATAATGAGTCAAACTAGCTAGGGGTTAATTAAACGTTATTTGAACTTATTTCTAACAAACACATAATTCTTAAATTTAAAGTTAAGTGTCAACACTAGATGGACATAAATTGATCTTGTAAGAAAATCAATTTTGTCATCAATAGGATCAACTAGTGTTGGTGCTTATGGTTAACAAACACATTATTCCTAAATTAAAGCTTAATATCAACAATAGATGGACACAAATCGATCTTGCAAGAAAATCAATTTTGTCATCAATAGGATCAACTAGTGTTGATACTTATGCTTAACAAACACATTATTCCTAAATTAAAGCTTAATATCAATACTAGATGAACACAAATTGATCTTACAAGAAAATCAATTTTGTCATCAATAGGATCAATTAGTGTTGGTAATTATGCTTAACATGATTATACAGATTCTAAGAGTTTCACAATTGGACTTTAAACCCCGCCCTTTCAAATGATGGAGTTCTATCTACCTTTGGCTTCTTGTAAAGAGCATCCATATCTTTCTCATGTTTACCAAAAAATTTAAAAGGAATTGTCTGATTCATAAATGACCCAAATTCAATATTTACAAAATACCCAAGGATAAAGATATCGCTGAAATCATCATAGTTAGAAAAACACTCTTATTATCAAATAAAATAAAATATACGACAATGAAGAAATAGAAACACCAAAAACATAATGATCTATTCAAATTTCTATGTGTACAGTAAATTACTAAAATTCAGAATCTAAGGACAAAAATTACATAATAAAATCAGACAAGTAAAGAGCTTAAATCTGTATAATCATACTAACAAACATGCAAATCAAAAAGGGAAGACATTAACGCATGAGCATTCACAAAGAAGAAGGAAGAATGACACCATAATTTTGCTGCCTATTGTCATTGACCAGAGATGTTAGTTGTTGCTGGCGTTGTCAATTTCTTCGCCGGAGAGGAGAGCGGAGGCAACTGCTGGAGCAGCAGCGTTGGATAAGAGGGGTGATGCCTGGTTGCTGCTGCTTCTTCACATTGGCTTTGTGGGTTGCTACTGTAGAGCAGTTAGAGCTGCTTCCTGGTGGTCTTCGTCGGTGGAGCGGCTACTGGGAGAAGCGAGAGAGGGGAAGGGGAAGAGCTACGGAAGATAGGAGGGAAGGAGAAGAGCAGAGAGGGGACAGGAAGAGGTACGTCGCCGCCTCTGGCGGCCTCGCCGGAGCGGCTTCCCTGGAAAGAAGGAGAAGAGAAAGAGCAGCGTTGCTCTTTTCTTTGGGAAGAAGAATGAATTGTCTTAGGGTTTTGGGTTCTTTTGTTTAGAATAGAAAGGTATGAGATAGCTAATCCGAGTCGTTGATTAAAATTGAGATGGGAAGCTGATATTTAAAGGGTGAGATCGATGGTTAGGATTAAAAGATGGGGTCTTAGGAATTGAGGTGAATTTGAACAAAACTATCTATAATTGAAAGAATTTGTAACAAAAATCGACCACGGGATGTCGGTATCTTTTAAAATAATTATCTATATTTAAAAATATTTAATAAATATTGACATCGTGAAGTTGATATTATTTTAAATTATTAATTTAAATAATATCGACTTCACAATGTCGGTATATATATTTAAATGTGTGTGTGTGTGTTTAATTAATAAAATCAACTTCAAGTGGTGAGTTTATATTAAAACAAATTAAAAAATTAACTTGATCGATAAATTAAATTTATTAAATTAAACTTCTGTTGATGTTTAATTATTTTAACTACCATCAACAGAAGTTTAATTTAATAAATTTAATTTATCGATCAAGTTATTTTTTTAATTTATTTTAATATAAACTCACCTCTTGAGGTTGATTTTATTAATTAAACATATAAAATTTAACTACACATCAACAGAAGTTTAATTTAATAAATTTAATTTATCGATCAAGTTAATTTTATAAATTTAAATTATATAACTCCTAATTATATAAATTTAATTTTATTGATCAACAAAAGTTTATCAATATCAAATTTAATATATAAATCTCCTTGAATTGATCATCGGTATTTCTTTAATTGATAATGTATTTTATATCTAAACCACTAGTATATAAGACTTGATTTGTTAAACTACTCGAGGAATATATAATTAATCAACGTATTTCAAACTCCGATGAAGTATCCTTTACATGTCATCATAATTAGGAGGTGATAACTACACTTGACATCCATTCAATTAGATCGAACGTGTATAATAATACTATCTCGCATTTCATACTCGAATGGATTATATGTTAGCTCTTCATCTCTACATCATGACATGAGATATTAAGTTCATCATTAGACGACGGACTGATAGAATTTGTACATTACTCTAGAAATATAAGTATAATTATCTCCTAATTCATATCAACGTAGTTTCATACTCTAAATATGGATTATAGATATTTTTTTATTTATTCCACGAATTCTAACTTTTTATTTATAAAAGTATACAAAATTGTTACACTTTTTGAACAATTAATTGTAGGTGTAAAATGAAACTTTAGTATTATGCACAATAGCAAAATTATGATTATTAATAGGAATATTTTAAACAAACCGACCTCCGGATGTCACTTTTATTAAAAGTAATTAGATTTAATAAAAAATACCGACATCATGAGGTCGGTATCACATTAAATTTTAAGATAAATAAAAGTAATCATGTTAATTAAATAATATTGACATCGGGAGGTTGGTATTTTATATTAAATTATTTTTTAACTTGTATAAAACCGTCATTCGGAGGACGATTTATTTAAAATATTAATTTATTACATACTATTTAATTTTACTGACTTCCGGAAGTCGGTATTATAATTTTTTTGTTTTTTATTTTACACAAAATCGTCCTCCGGAAGACGATTTAAATAAAATTAAATCAAAATAGAAAATAATACCGACACCAAGAGGTCGGTTTTTATTGTAATTCATTTTTTGGGAAAAATTCCGACCTCCTGAGGTCGAAATTTAGTTTTCTCGCTTTATTTTGCATAAAAATTTCATATCAACGTAATTTTATTTATAAAAGTATACAAAATTGTAAACAATTAATTATAGGTGTAAAATGAAAATTTAGTAGGAACATTTAAACAAACAGACCTCCGGATGTCGCTTTTAAAAGTAATTAGATGCAATAAAAATACCGACCTCCAGATGTCGCTTTAAGTAATTAGATGAAATAAAAATACCGACCTCATGAGGTCGGTATTTTATATTAATTTATTTTTCATACTATTTAATTTTACTAACATACGAAAGTCGGTATTACCTAAAATATTTCTCAATTTTATTTTTTATATTTAATTGAGAAAAACTAAAATATTATTATTTATTTATTTGTTTAATACCGACATCAAGAGGTTGGTTTTTATTGTAATTTATTTTTTCCGGGAAAAACCTCCAGAGGTCGGAATTTGGTTTTCCCGCTTTATTTTGCATAAAAACCAACTACTTGTAAATACCGACCTTCGGAGGTCGGAAATTACCGACCTCCATTTGAGGTCGGAAATTTTTAGGTCGGTATTCACTGTTTTTTTAGTAGTGTACATGACAATTGATTTCTATTATGTCATATATGTTGTATGTATCTACTTGTTCAACCGTATATAAATTTAGGTGTGCACTTGTGCATACCTAAAGTTGGAGGGCATGAATATTTGTTGAGTTCAAGTTAAATGATATGTTTGTGTATAATGCCTTTTAGCGTATATACATGAGTTTCAGTCACACATGAATGGAACCACATGTTAACATTAGCTAACATACTAGTCGTGTTCGTTTGAATTTTTTATTTTTTTTATCAAAAGACAATAATTTTGTTCTTCAACACCAAAATTTACTACAAATAAGCTTAAATTTGAAATATAAATTTTACATATCATAAAGAACAAATTTTAATCATCAATTTATATAATAAATTTATTTAAACATCCTTTTTCATTTATTATTTTTCTGTATGCCTATGTATAATCATATATAACTAAAATATATATTGAAATTGATTACGTATATCTATATCGAGAAACAAAAATTTAAAAAACAAATAACAATAACATATATTTTCCGTTGAAAATTATTTCATACTAAAATATATACTTTTTTCGTTAACTATTACTTGTTACAATTGAAAAGGGAATACTAATAATGTTGAACGTGATATATATATATATATATATACTAGTTTTACGGCATGTGCGTTGCACATGTGTATCGTATATATAGAATATGATGTTGTAAAATAAAATTAATATTACTGAATTAAAGATTTTTAGTAAAAATTATAATTGAACAAACATATATAGGACAAGGGTTTTTAAACTATTAATACATATTGTCATAGAGTTACTTGTATTTTGAGATCAAAATGACCAGATATCATTAAAACATTTGAAAATACATTCAAAGTTTAAATATGGGAGAAAGTGAAATTTATTTAATAATATTATTTATTACTTCACTCAATTAAAAAAAAATATCCATTCAAAAAATGTCACCAACATCCTTTCCTCTTGAGGTTATGAACATAAATGATGTAAACCATTTAAGTTGAAATTTTATCTTAAATATTCATACTTGAAATTTAGTATGTACATGACACTAATAAGAATTACCATAAGTATTTCAATATTTTATCTTTATATGTAACATATCATTTACAAAATATTATTACTCAATTAATATTTAAGTAAGTCTATCATAGAGAGGTAATTTTACCAAAAAAAATGTACTTTGTTGTTATCATGAATGATGGTTATATATACTTCAGTAGAATAATTTAATTTTAATATATAAATAACATCACCTATAGTGAAAAATATTTCATTTCATTAAGTTTCTACCTTATCTTTGTGGAATTGTAGTCTTCTCCTTTTTTCTACCGTATACATATAATCTAGTTGTTGTCTAATGAAAGTATCTAGTATCTTATAGAAGTTGTATCATGATATAAAATATTTAAATATTTCAATGATAAAAATTAATAGATGGATAAAATTTAAAGTATTATTTATACAATCATGAATTTGATTTAAGATCATCTTATGATCAATCATAATTTTCTTATCTATTTTTATATAGCTAGTAAGGAGTGTATCTTGTGACATAAAGAAAAATTAGCAATACATAACCAATAAAGAAGGAAGACAAAAATATATGTCCATGCTATATTCACTCTAGTGTTCCATTTGATTTAAATCTCTAGCCACCAACACTTTACTTTCTCCGTTCATTTTTACATACATATCCATTAAAAAAAAATTATTATCATGGCTATGTTATCATATTATAAGTAAAAGTAAAAATCTATTTTTGAAAAAGTGGATTTAACATCAAAACTAATAATTCAATGGACTACTTTGATACCCACTGTTTTAGCAAAATTAGGAAGAAACTCCTTCATTTGAGGGAAAAGAATAAAAAATAAAAAAATAAAGAAGAAATATTTTATCCAAATCATATGCTTTTTTTCATATATGTTTAATATTATTGTCTCTTTCATAGCTTTTCGTCATTGTTAACTCCTGTAAATGATAAGAAAAAATACGAGTGTGAATTGATGAATGATTTGCTACAATTTTTTCAGCAACTCTTTCTTATGAGGTACCTCGAAATTTGTTGAATTTCGAACTTAGTAATTTTTTGCAAATAACACTTGAGATTTTTTAAGAAGAAGAAGAGTAGAGAACTTAAAGATATTGTAGTTTAAAAGTGTGAGGAAACCCCTCTATGTATAGCTACCAAATAATAGTATGAATATGTGTTAATTATGTCTTATCCGAAAAGTCACAACCTTTCGAAAAAGTCACTGCTTATTGGAAAAGTCACAACCCTTAAAAAGGCACAACTCATCAGAAAAGGCACAACCCTTTAGAAAAGGCACAACACTTCGAAAAAGTCACAATTCATTGAAAAAGTTACAACCCGTCAAAAAAGATACAATCTTTTGAAAAAGTCACAATTCATTGAAAAAGTCACAATCCTTTAATTTGAAAAAGGTATCTACTTTCAATATAATAAAATTAATAAATAAAATAAATTGAGTATTTTTAATTGGGGGTATGTTTGGGAGTTTATGTTTTTAAGGTAATATAAAGTATATATATAAACGGCCTAAAATACTTTTGAAGTATTTGAAATGGTACAAAACTATCTTTCATCCAACTTTTGGGTCCAAAATACTCTTGTCATCCACCTTTAAGTCCAAATTTGACCACTTTTTAAGCAAATTTTCATTTGAATTATTTAAATACGTAGCAGTCAACCATTGATTATAATTTAATTAATTAATATAATTTATAAACCCACCAATTACTAATTAAACTCACCCCAAATCCAACCCAATTGATGAACCCACCCCAAATTATAATTATCCACCTATTAAACAAAACTCTTCACCCTTCGTTTCCTACATCTTCTTTTTTTCTAGTTAATTTCTTCCTATATTGTTCATGTTTTGTGTTTACGATTACCATTCATTTATTGGGAACTGGTCTATATGTACTATTTACCGTCTCTAGGTTTCATCATCCTGTTCAAACACACTTTACTGTCTCTAGGGAACTGGTCTATATTACAATTTCTAATAATCCTATATATAGTGTTGTAAGGGAATTTAATCAGATGGCCAAGATATTGGCAGCACATTATTCTCTTTGTTTCCTACTCAATTCACACGTGTCTAACTAATTTGGTTTTGGAGTCAAATTATTTGTCATTTTGAATTGTTTCTGTCATCTCCTTCCCTCTTTCAGGTGAGAAACACCATTTTCAACATATGTAGAAATTTTTCTCACAGATTTTGTTCCATTTTATCTCAATTAATTTTTTGATTCCACCCTACTTTTCCGATCTATTCCGATGGCCGGTAAGTAATCTGTGACAGAATTCGACTTCTAACCCTAATCCTAAGAATAACGGAAGAAAGCCAAGTCCACAAAAAAATGGATCTGCTAAGTTTTCCAGTAAAAATCCCCATCTGGTGATGGGAGAGGTGAAAATTGTGAAGCGTGGTCAAGTGGTGTTGTCCAGTACAAATGGGCTGGGTATGATAACGATTGCTGATTTCTATGCTGGATCTGATTTCTCCTCCTCACCGGCACCAAGCTCTTTGCTTTCTGATAACCTTGACGCTACAAGTGACTTGAGGCATCTGCTCACTGTTTCAATGATGATGATGATTGATTAACAAGTTTGTGTTTTGGTCCCGGCTGAAGGACGACAAAGTTTTTGGCTGTCAATACTTTATTTTACCTGCAGCAGAAAAGTAGATCTAAGCTGTTGTTTTTTTGGGTTGAATTATAATGTATAGTCTCGTTTGGGTCTTTCACTTTTAATCGGTTAACAAATAGGTCTAGTTTCAGTGGCTTAGATCCATTGACATATCTCTTTGATGATTTTATATTATGAAGCAAAAGTGTCATTACACTGCTCTGCTTGCTTGGTTATCTCAACTTTTGTGCTAACAAAATTCCCATTCAATAGTGGAAATCTGATCTAAGCTTATTTACGTTGATTTTCATACTTAATTTTGCTATTGTCTGACTTATTGATATTAACACTATATATTGTCCATTCATACAGAATCTTTGACCAAAATAAGCCATTATTAAAATCAATTCACAAAAATAGTACATTTTTAAATTTTTTTTCGAAACTAGTATAAACGTGGTTCACAATAACGTTTTAGGCTTTATTTTATTCAAGGACAAAACGGTACAAAACGGCAAAAAGCTGACGGCAATAAAACGTGACTGTCAATAACGTTTTAGACTTCGTTACTGACAAACACGTTTTACAGCTATACACGTTTTACAGCTATACATGAGTGACATTTCATATTTCGTTACTCTGAGTCACGTTTTATGGCTAAAACGTCACTCACAGTAACATTTATTTAGAATCTAATCACGGGCACTGCAAATTAGGAATCAAATCCTGCGAAAATCTTGCAAAGTGTAAGACGTAACTGGAAGTAACGTTTCACACTTAAAATGTTACTCAAAAGTACGTTTTATGTTTCGTTACTCTCAACCACGTTTTAGGTGTAAAACGGTACTCTACGTAACATTTCTTTAGAATCCAATCACGGGCCTGCAAATTAAAGAATCAATCCTGGCAATGCAGAATCTTGCAGATTATAAAACGTTACTGCTAGTCACGTTTTAACTTTAAAACGTGACTAGCAAGTACGACACTCAGCTAAAGTTATACTTTTTCATTTTTCAAACTGACCACGTGATTTTTTATATAAACCTTGTTTAAACAAATAAATGTTCAACACATTCCAACATTCAGCCAAGTTTTTTCTTGTGTAGCCCATTATTGAAACAATTTTCACAAAAGTTCATAGGTATGAATAAAATAAGTCAAGTTAGTATATCATATTATGTTATTATTTTATCACAGTTTTATAAATATTTTTCTGGTTTATTGATTATAAAATGTCTTATTTTTATGTGTAGGAATCAAAATGGCAAATTTTGAGCATAATGTGATGGTTGCTTTGTATTGGGGTGGCGAAATAATTACTGAAATGAATGGATTTAGGTATAATGAATGTGCTAGAATGATTATTAGTATGTCTACTTCAACAAATTATGTTGAATTGGTTGGATTATTGCATGAGAAGATGGAAACAAATAGTGAAAATATTGAAATGAATATTACTGAAAAATATCCATGTTCAATTCAAGGTAGCAATGCAAGGTTTATTGAGTTTAAAATTGAGAATGATCAATCCTTGCAACAATTTTTTCTCATACCTCAAAAATTTGCGGATAAAATTGATATAAATGTTTTGGAGATGTATGTAATGACCAAATCAAGAAATCAAAATGATGTATTTCAAATTAGTGGTCAACATGGTTTTCACATGAATCTATTGGCTCAAAATTATGGATTTGCCACGATCAGTCAACCTCATTTTACAGAACCGATTATTCCACCATCATTCCAACAATTGTCTATGCATGACCATCGACCATTTGGTGAAGGCTCAAGTAGCCAAAGACATTTTGATAGTAATCACATGGAATATGAGGCCAGGTAAAGTAACAAGTTTATATTTTACTTAATTTTAGTGTAACAATTTGTGAACATAACTTGTTGAGTAGTTTATTATTTAATTAGTTTCACAACTTTGTTAGAATTTAACTAATATTTTTTTTCACAGAGAAAATGAGACCGACATTGATTTACATAATGATGTAAATGCTGAAATTAGTGATGAAAGTTCGGAGGAAGATGAACCTTCAAAAGATGATGATGAAAGTGAACCTGATGAAGATATAGTTGATATTAGAGATTTTTCTCAAAATGATATTGGTATAAATCATTCTAATCAATGTGAACAGGCTGTGCCTGAAATGCAAAATCATGATATACCCTATTTCAGGACCTTGGAGAATGAGGAAGACATTTTCATGTCTACATGTGAATCTGAGATGGAACATTGTTCAGTTTGGTCTGAGGATGCCAAAAAAGAGTTGAAAAAAGGTATGTGTTTTAGTAGTAAAGAAAAACTAAAACGGGCTGTGGCGATTTGAAGTTTGAAAAAAATAAAGAGTTCAAGGTGGTAACATCAAACAAGAGTTTATGGGTTGTGAGATGCAAGTTTTATACTTTATTGGGCTGCTTGTGGTTTCTTCGAGGACGAAAGGTTGGAGATAATCTTTGGAAAATTTGAAAATATATTGAAAATCATAGATGTGAAACTGAAGGGCTTTCTAGAGGTCACGCCAACCTAAATACCAATTTGATTGCATCCTTGATTCTAAATCAAATTAAACATAATCCTAAAGTTTTGGTGGTAGATGTCATTTCGAAGGTTCACGAAAAATTTAGCCATCAAGTTACATACCGAAAGGCGTGGCTTGGACGTCAACGTGCATTTGAATTGGTGTATGGTAATTTTGAGAAATCATTTAGTGACTTACCCAAATTTTTTGCAGCTTTTCAACACTTTAATCATGGAACAATTGTGGAATGGAAACATGAAGAGTCTATGAGTTCATTGGAGGTAAAAACTTTTAAATTTGTATTTTGGGCTTTCAAGCCATGCATTGATGGATTCCAAACATGTCGCCCTATTATTTCAGTAGATGGAACTCATATGTATGGAAAATATGACATAAAGTTATTGATTGCTGTTGGAATTGATGGAAATGATAACATTCTTCCTCTAGCGTTTGCTATTGTAGACAAAGAATCGAAAGAGGCATGGAAGTGATTTTTTAGAAATTTGAGTGCACATGTGATAAAGAATAGAGAGGGTATTTGTGTTATCTCTGATAGAGCAAAAGGAATCTTGACTAGTTTGCAGGAGTTGCGGCGATTTCAGGAGCCTCAAGTCTTCCATCGATTTTGCATAAGGCATCTTAAGAGCAATTTTCAATCTCGATTTCCAAACAGGGACCTTAGTAGGTTGATGTGGAGGGCTGCTTCAGCCCATCAAGTAAGGAAGTTTGAATCCTTGATGTGGCAAATTAAAGAAGAAAATGTAAAGGCATATGAATATCTCATGGAGATTCCCTTGGAAAAATGGACTGTTAGCTATGATGACGGAAAAAGATGGGGAGTGTTGACAACAAATCTTTCAGAGTCGTTTAATGGAGTGTTGAAAAAGGCACGAGGCTTGCCTGTCACTGCTATGGTTAAACTTTCATTGGAGCAAACTATTGAACGATATACTCGTAGGTCTCAAATAGCGCAACAACTTCAAGAACAAAATGAGCTATGGACCGGGAGGTTTAAGATAAAGTGGGAGAAGAACTATGAAAGTTCAAAGAGGCACTTTGTTTTTGATTGGAATATACCCACAGGGGTATACGAGGTTAGATCTATAGAGGTTGATGGTACCGGTGGTAATCCTCATTGTGTTTCATTAAATGAAAGAAAATGTGATTGTGGAAAATGGGCTAATTTGCATTTCTCGTGTTCACATGTCATGAAGGTCATTGATAGAATGGGAGAGCTAGCTAGAAATTTTGTTAGCGAGCATTTCACAATAGATAATTATGTTGCAACATATTCTGGGTCATTCTCACCAGTTGGCCACGAGGCGTATTGGCCATCTCCTAGTTTTAGAATGAGAAGTAATGAATTATATCGTCGTCCCAATCGATCAAGGACAACTAGAATTCCTAATGAGATGGATTGTGGTCCTGCCATTTATGAGCGAGCTTGTGGATTATGTAGGCAAACCGGACATGATAGGCGTCAATGTCCAAATCGTAATTAATTTAAGTGAGTAGTCTTTTATTAGTGCAATTGTATTAATTTTCAGTTGTGGATGGATGTCTAGTTGTGTTAATTCCCAAGCTACTGTGATGTAATTCCCTAAATAATATTCAATCTTTTATATCAATTAAGCGGGTAGTCATTTTTGTTATATTGCTGCCAAAGAGGTTAATTTTATACATCAGTGAACATCAAGCAATGATAACTACTAGTGTAATAAATTTTACATGGTGTATTAACAGCACACAGTGCTTTAAAAGAAAGTATATTGGCACCTAAATTGAACAACACTCGGTGATCATGTTGAATTGAACAACACCAAAAAAAAAAATATTGGCACGATCAAAATTCTATACAATACCAATGAGTCTTCTATTAAACTTATAAACAAAATTCTATACATAAGGGAAGTTATAAACAAACTTATAAACAAATTTCATGAAAGAAGACAAATAGTTTATGAATTGAAGCAAATTTATCATTTTATAGCTAATGAACTGAAGCTATACAGAAGGGAAGTTAACTCTCTATGGTCATGCTCCAAGCTGTCTTCTTTTCTTCCTCACAAAAACTCTACAATAGAAATTTTGAATTGTTAACAATTGAAGCTAATGATAGGAAAACAAATTTGCGAGATGATGGTAAAACCTTACTCGAAAGTCTTC
Source organism: Solanum stenotomum (assembly GCF_019186545.1). Classification (NCBI taxonomy): domain Eukaryota; kingdom Viridiplantae; phylum Streptophyta; class Magnoliopsida; order Solanales; family Solanaceae; genus Solanum; species Solanum stenotomum. Next base: position 37,048,602 of record NC_064289.1, on the reverse strand, counting down.
GCCTCATGATTTATCCTTTGTTTTTCTTATTTGTTACTACAGAGACTTTATTACCTTTTGTTTTTTTCTTTTGGTCGTGCTCGTTAAGATGGTGACTCCCTGGCAAGTAAAAGAATTTTTCAATTATTCAATTAAAAAATGAGCATTTATGTCAAAGATATAACGTAAAGATTTAAAAGTACCTGTCCCACAAAGCTTAGGAAAAATTATACGCTTTTTCTTCACCGAAGGTTCACCACCTTGGCTTGCATCCTCCGTCTCATCATCATTCAGTTCATTGTTGGAATTATTCAACTCATTACCTTCTACAGGCGATGAAGTAAAGTTTGGAGCATTCTCAAAATGTTGAGGTCGATAACTATCAAAGACATTCTCATGTGATGAAATACTTGGATCTCTTGATATTTGTGGAGTTTGTGGTGTCATGTATGGAACAATCTCAGTATTTGTTGGTTCATATTCCGGTGCTGCTTGGACATCTTGTGTGGCTTGATCCTCATCACCCATTTCAATAAGCGCTCGACCTCTCTCAACAGCACGTACCCTTCTACCCGCAACACCACCTTTTCCTCGCCTACGAATAGGGGGATGCAAATGATCAGACTGTACCTCGTCTCTTCTATAATTGGCTTGTACATTAATCCTATCTGCCTCTTGAACATACGTTAAGCAATTAGATCCTTCATCCCGCACCATTGCACGAAATATGTAAAATTCCTCCATTGATGGGTTATCACCGAGTGATATTGCTTTATTAACCATCAAATGAATATGACGCGCCTGTGCAAAATAAATTAATTATATGAGAAGAATAATTCTTATTAATCCATTATGAACAGAATGACATTCCATGTCCAATGAATAAAAAAGATCTAACTTTGATTAAGCACATTGTTTAAAGAATGACATGCCAACACTTAAATGCAACCAAACTGTATCATTTTCAACTTAGATTTAGCATAGCAGGGGAATGAAAATGAAATAAAATTGTTGCAGTCAAAATCTTTCACTATAAAATTATTGCAGTCAGACATCCTAATTTTCTATAGTCACTTAGAGTCACTAAATAATTAAGAAAAAAAGCATCATTTGTGACATAGAATGGAAGTAAAAGTCAATTCTTATCATCTTCCTCTTCTCCTCAATATTTTCAGTCACTTAGAGGTGTTCTTGTATAATAGAATTTTGCCTTAACCAATCACATTACATAATCCGAACTAAAATAATAGAGTTCAGTTAAACTAAACAAACTCACATTAATCTATCAGCTCCATGAACCAATCACATTACATAACAATGATTAGAGAAGGGCGATGACGCATCTGGGATTTCCAGAACTCATTAATAAGCTTTAAAAGAAAAACCAAGTATTGAACTTACCATTGTTTCATATGCAGTCGCATTAGGCACATAACCTTGTAGTTGTTGAGGACGCGAAGTAGGATTACCAATGACAAAACGAGTAATACGTCTGAACCAAATAAGGTAGGGATCATCATACCTAAGTGATCCATGAATGATTGGTGCATTACAGACATATTGGTCAATATGGTTCCAAAAAGGTAACCATTGTGCATGCTCCAACTCCCAATTAGTGTTTGGCCTTCCTCGACGATCGTGGTGAAAATGAGTAGCATCAAATGGAAATGGAGATTGTATCTCCTGAACCAATCTAAATTGCCTCATAACTCGATCAGGCAAATGAACCTCCACAACATCCCAACAAAAAATTAGAACTCTAGCACGCCATATATCTCTTCCAACGCAACAATAGTCGGGAAGACTCTCAATCAAGTCAACAGAATATGGTTCCCAAATAAACTACATGAGACAAAAAGAGTTCACAATTATAATATACATGAAAGTTAAGGGAAAACTAATACAACATCCTACCTGATCTTCGGTCATTGAATCAAGCGCATCCCTAAAAACTCTTAGCACATGCTTGGTAGTGTTGGTCCAACTAAAATGTGCAAACCATCTAGCAGCATGTGGACCCCTAGGTAAACCAACAGGAAAAATATTTCTCGTGTCCCTTTGTGCTACTATCTGAGGCCTGAGGACAGTAACTCTCTCCCATGCCCAAATCTAACATAATATATATCGAGAGATATTTATAAACTAGAAGAAATTTCAATAAATAATTAGTATCATTATTAGGTATACCTGAAGTAGTGGTAGGAATCCAGCAATCTCATTCTGGGTACTTTGGGAGGCTTTACAAAGAAAGCGATATAAGAATGCTAAGGTTGCACTACCCCAACTGTAAGACCCTACTGCAGTGATGTCTTCGAGCATAGGCAAGTACATAAGCTTTAAAAGACCGCCAGATGTGTCTGCCAACATTAAACCAGCAATCATCCAAAACATATAACACCTAGCCTTCTCGTTGACCATATCTTGTGTTGCCAAATCAGACAGTTGTGGTTGAAGTCGCAAATGTGCATTAAGCGCGGAGACCTTAAGACTACTATGTTTAAAGTCGTGAGTATGTGGAGTAAAACCTAATAGTCTTTGACAAATATTTTGCCAATCCGGTATGGTCCTCTGTGGTTCATATCCAAGTACTGGATTACCTTTCACGGGTAAGCCATACAATATCTCCACGTCATGTAAGGTGATTGTGGCCTCACCTGTCTTAAAGTGGAAGGTATGAGTCTCAGGACGCCATCTCTCAACTAGTGAAGTGATTAAACTACGATCTACAACAGGCTGGTGAGATCTATAAACACCGTACAATCCGGATAATCTAATTATATCTAAGACTCGTGGATGGATGGGATGTTCATTTACGAGGTCCCAAAACTTTCCATCACACTTCCTTGTGTTCAAAATCATATTATCATTTCCTATCCAAATATCTCGTGACCTATGAGTGAGCTGTTCGGTTAATACAGACGGATCAAGTGGACCGGGATCCAGTTGGTATGTATTATTACTAGCCATAAAAGAAATACCTACACACAAATGAATGTTTTTAAAATAATGACCAAAACCTTGCACAAATACTTCACCAGCAACATATACATAAAACGTTAGCTTCATTCACAAAAAAGAAAAAATATATACATCAAATTTTAGATCAAATGTATTAGTGTGTGACAAAATTACCTCAATCACAAAAAGATACTTCTCTTTCAAAGCTATTTGACCGATTTTTGTCAGTAAAATTGCCAACCTCCTTCAAAATTTTGAAAGTTTCACCCCTATATAAATCTCTTGTAGTGTGTCAAATCTTCAACAGTTGAACAAAAGGATTTCAAATCCAATGTAGTTAGTGCGTCAATTTTGTAAGCGGCTGGATTTTTTGCAGGTGGGTTAGGAATAAAGTGGTGAGAGGTGAGGGTTTTTTCGCAATAGTCGCTGGAGTGAATGAGGTTTTGTTCAGTTGATGGGTTTTGTTCAATTGATAAGAATGAATGGGCTGTAGTACACACGGACTATAATCGTTATTCAGGATAACGTTTTATGTTTAAAACGTTATCTCCAATGACGTGTTATTATTAAACGGCGTTATCCGTCCGTCCTTTTTCCCATTAATTTTATTTAATAAAATAAAGCCTAAAACGTTACTGTGAACCACGTTTATACTAATTTCGTAAAAATTTTAAAAAATATACTATTTTGGTGAATTGATTTTAATAATGGCTTATTTTGGTCAAAAATTCATTCATACATGTTTCACCAACGTCCTTGTGCTGGAGAAAGAAAAATACAACATCATAAGTGTTCCGAAAGAAAGGTTGAGTTGCATGATATGCTACTTGTTATGTCTAACTCTATAACAAGTAGGAGGAGGATTATGTTGGTTGGTTATTTCAATGTCAAACTCCTTCCTTGTTGTAAAACCAATGACTCTTAATTCTAAATTGATATATGTATACCTGTGTTAAAAAGAATGATAAAAAAAAAGTCTCACATTGGTTGGTTGGTTAATGAGATGAGTGACTCCTTATATAAGTTTTTGGAGTACAAGTTAACCCTAAAATCTAATTTAACATCACATTTCTCTTCCTTCATATCAATAGTCAATATATACTTTGTTGAAGCTATGTACTATGACCAACTTTGCTGTGTACAAGTTATAGAAAGCTATTTTACCCTTTGCCTTTTTCTTAACTCAATGCATCTTCTTCGATTTAAGGATGTGCAAGTGTTGAATGGTCTTTGGTTTCCTTGCTTCCTCTTATCACCGGAAAAATATAGTCAAGGCTATTATTGTCAAGCCTTTGACTCTTACGTTTACCATACATGCATTTTTTGACTTGACGTTGGAATGTTTTTCGGATTGCAGATTGATTCACAAATTGCAAACAAATCAATTGCAGCTTATTCATATGTAAAGTTAATAACACAACTTTTGAGCTTGAATATGGTGAAATATTGACATGATTTTAAGATAGATCAATTTATTGATGTCTAAATCAAAAACTTGATTAATTTGTTTATAAAATTAATTGAAGATGATATTTAGTGGCGTGTTATTTATTTGAGCAAGGAACCTGCAACTCATAAAGGGTTTGAAAAATACTCTAACTTTGGCCGAAATTGTTGTTACGATACCAAATTTTATGGATGACCTTTTACCCCTGCACTATTTAATAATGTATTTTAAAGGTATATATGTGTCCACGTGGACACGTTACTATTTATAATGATGCAATATTTATGATGTCTACGTGGACACATACATACCTTTAAAATACATTATTAAATAGTGCAGAGGTAAAAGGTCATTTCCAAAGTTTGGTATTGTTATAGCAATTTCAGTTAAAGTTCGGATATATTTCAGACTTTTTTCCCTATTAGAAACGTACTACATTTTCTTTAGAAATGACAAATACAACAGAGTTTCACAAAATAAGTAGTCTACATATGTTATTACACGGGTCCAATGTTGAAAGATAAATATTATATAAATGGTTGGCAATCGTTTGTTTGTAGTTGTGGCTACATTATTTGTTTACATACTACGTATATTATTTAGCATTGTAAATTCACACACTTGTAAATAGCTTGTAGCAATGTTGGTTAATTCATATACAAACAACCTTCTGTTAGAGCAGAAGACGACAACACAAGTAATGGAATAGCACCATGCTTCAAATCTGAAGCAGTAGATGCCCAAATACGAATTGTGCATATCCATGTCTCTTCTTTCATAACTAAAAGAGGCTAAAGAGTTTTGTGTTTCAATGTTCTCTTTTTTAAATTAAGTTAATCCTTTAATTTGCTCTTTCAAAAACTGAATCGCAGCATCTTCATCTTTCCTTACATGTTTTTTTATGAATTGATCGATGCCTTCTCTTCACAAGGAAAAGACAAGGTTGGAAATTTGTGGCCACATAGCACATATAATAATTGAATCTTAATTTCATCATCAAATAAATTAAAATCAACCCACTATCTCGAATTTCTAAAAGCTCAAATGCCTACCATTGGCATGATTTGGCTACTTGGGGATGGCAATTTCAGCCATATTAATGAAATGAGTTCATTTAACTCAAATTTAATGATTTGGATCACTCATATTTTAATTCGGTAATATGAGCTTCAACCTAGTTTAAGAGCCCTTACAAGTATGATAAAAAAGGGTAAAAATATGGGTATCCATATAGACCCATAATAGATCACTCACTTCTCACTTCTACTCAAAATTCTAAATTGTGCTAAAAAAATAAATATTAATTTTTAATATTCAAAAATATTAATTTATTTTTAAAAACAATTGGACGGTGGGTGGGACTGAGAAGGGGTGATAGGATTTTATTTTATTTTTTAAAAAAGACATGATTTTTCTTTTTAGAAAAACATACAAAATTTGGGGGGGGGGGGG
>NC_064289.1:37030806-37042700 GCF_019186545.1 Solanum stenotomum | reverse complement strand
GGGGGGGGGGGGGCTAGAATTTGTTTATAAAAAACCATAAAAGATGGAGGTGGGTGGGTGTAGGAGGAGTAGGGAAGATGAAGGCGGGGTGAGGTGGAAGGGGGGATAAAAGTAGGGTAGGGGGTTAGAAAAAATAAAATAAAATAAAATTAGGGGTGGGAGTGAGTAGATAAAAAATTACTTTAGAAACTTAAGACATATAAATTCATTTTTTAATTCTTCAATCAATGTGGATGAAATATGGGTAATTCATATCCAATCCGTCCATTAATTACCCAAACTATATTTACCCATATAGAATAAGGGCGGATTGGATAATTACTGATTTTTGTTCAAACCATTTTTAACCCTTCCAAATCCAATCATTTGTCACCCCTAACACTACTTTAGGTTGTCAACGTATTTAGTGTGTGGAATTCAAAATGGATTTTTTTACTTGAGCAGCTCGCGGCTTCTTCTTGGACGCCGAGGTGTTTGATCAACTATTCCTATTTCTTTTTCTCAAGTTATGATATAACAAATTTTAAGCCCTCTAGCCTATTTTAATACATGAGCAAAGTGGAAAAGGGTATTAAATAAATGGGAAATTTTTTAAACTGTCAATATTTTAGCATTTAATAGGATATTTATTAAAAATATCAATATTTTAGTTTGTTATGTATCTAATTTTTATTTTTTTATCTGGTTTAATTGAAAGAATACAATTATTTAATAACAGAAATGAGAAATTAAAGGGAGAAAATATTTTAAAAAAAGAATATATCACTTAAAATTCTCATCAGTTACAAATTCAAAAATAAACGACAGAGCACCCATCCCCTTTCTTCATCAAATTCTCCAATATCAATTTTTAAATTTCCATTAATAATACTAACGTTCTATTGAAGTGAATTCGATTAACTTCCATTTTTCTATTTTCGAAGAGGATTTTGAGATACAAATCAGTTTAGAATACAAATTTGGAATGCAAATCAGTTTAGAATACAAATTTGCAATACAAATCAGTTTAGAATACAACTTTTGTTTAAATCAAAAGTTAAAAATAAAAGTGAATAATATTGAATTTGATGAACAATTAAGAAATGACTTTAGAATACAATTTTTGAAATAAAAAATCCAGTTTAGAATACAATTTTTTTTGTTTAATCAAAAGTTGAAAATGAAACTACATGAGTAAAAATAATTGATATACAATATACAAAGTACATTTATTTTGAATACAAATATAGTTGATAACTGAACTTGAACATAACATACAAAATGAATGATTTGAATAGACATGGATACAATATGCTTAAATAAATACAATATTACGAAAAAATACAATTAAAATATAAAGAATACAACATACATATTAGTATGAATACAAATTTAAGTAAGAATATATATCACTTAATTCGCTTATAATTTCATTCAAATAAATGCAATGTTCTAAAAATGCAATTGACATATGAAAAATACAACTGACAATACTAATATGAACACAAATTAAATAGTAGTGAAGTTAATAAAAATAGAGACCCAAAAGAAAATTTACTAAATAAACGATTTTTAAATTGAAACACAAAAATACATAAAAGACTCAAAATATACAAATCAAAACTAAAAAAATGTTGCTATTAACTTAATAAATACAAATCCAATAAGAAGTTATCCGATCAAATGACAATCTGATGCATATATTAGATGATTTCTTATTTTTTTAAGCATAGCTTAGTGGATCCACTTAGTTAAGGATGTCTTATAATTCGGCAGACAATTTTGGCAGCGTGGGCTAGACGTTGTATCATCACATAGCTCATAGTGATGGTTGTCGGTTAGAGAATCTCCCAAATAAGAGTAAAATAGTTAATTATTATATTTTAAAATATATCTGAGTTATTACCTACTGTTTTAAAAGCTTTCTTTGTAATGCATCTTTATTGTTGCTTTTATATTGAACTAAGTTGAGTACTACTTCTGAGTTTAAGTATCTTTGAGTATGTTTGAGTATCCTTGAGTTTGAGTTGAGATGATGTGCGTATGTTCTTCCTTTTTATCAGTTCAAGCTTATGTCTGTGCTTTAGAGTTCCCCTTGCATGTTCGTACATTCCATGTACTGACGCCATTTGGCCTGCATCTTTAATGATACAAATATAGGTAATCAAGATCATCAACATGCGCCCCGTTGATACCATTTACAGTTCCAGAGTTGCTTTGGTGAGCCTCCCTGCTTCTGGAGGATTCAACTTTTATTTTCAGTCTTATTAAGATGTCGTGGGTCTTGTCCCGACGTCTATCATTGACATTAGAGGATTCATAGACAGTAGTAGTTGAGGAGTCTTTTCATTTCCATTGTTAAATGTTTAAGACTTGAGTTGCCTCTTTTGGCCAGTTGAATGTTTTCTTTAAAATATTCTGAGTTATCTATTTTGAGACATTGAGTTAAATCTTTACTTTTGAGGTTTATTTATTGTTGAGTAAGACTTCTGCTGAGAGTTGAGTCAGGCCAAGGATTCGCTTGGGGCAAACAATGGTTCTTGAGTGCTAGTCACGTCCAAGGCGTAGACTCGGGGTGTGACAAAGCGTTCTTTGAACGTCGTCGATTTTGCCAAGAACTTTGTTCTTCCAAGTATGTAAGGCTATCATAGTGTTGTAATAGTTCGTCCTCACACCCTACATCTACTTTATATCAGTAAAAGAGTAATCTAGGGTTCTATCCCTAGTTTTGAGTATTCTTGAGATGAGTTTGAGGTTGAGTTCTAAGTTCTTAAATTTCTGGTTTTGAGTTTCTATTCCTAATTATTGAGGTGTTGTATAGTGTACATTGATATTGTTGAGTTGATTGTTCATGTCTATTTTTCAGCATGAACCCTATCCATGAGTATTCGTTGAGTTCTTATTGAGGATCTTTCAAACAAACATAATCGATTTAAATTGATTTTTTGAGAGACCAAAGAGGAGTTTTGAGAAAGAACCTTTAACATGATTTGAGTAAGAGTATAAGGGAACTAAGTATTCCCAATCGTAACACCTTTTACATTGATAAAAGAGAAACCTTGTTTTCTAAATGAGTAATGAGTTCAGAGATACTTCAGAGCATTACCTTTTTTAAAAGGATATATTGAGAAATTACCTCAAAACCAGAGAAAGAGTATGTTTTATACATTTGAGCATGAATATATATTATTGGGAGTAGTATTGAGCACCGATATAAGGACGGGTTCAGACAACTCAACATCCTCATAAACCATATCGCCAACATGGGTAAAAGGGTCATACCTTTTAGATAATTCCTTATTGCTTAGTGGATCCACTTAGTTGAGAGGTTCTACACCCCGACAAGGTATAAGATAACTCTGAAAGCGTGGTCGAGACGTTGTATCATCATGTAGCTCATAGTGATGGTTGTCGGTTAGAAAATCTGCCAATTAGAGTTAAAGTGTATTTTCATAAATCGCCAATTACGTTGAGTTTAGAGGTGAGTAAGTATTTGTGAATTTATAAATGATTTAATTGAGAAAAATAAAATATTGTTATTTATTTATTTTATTTAATACCGACATCAAGAGGTCAATTTTTATTGTAATTCATTTTTTTCGGGGAAAATTCTGACCTCCAGAGGTCGGTATTTGATTTTTCCGCTTTATTTGCATAAAAACTGACTACATATCAACGTAGTTTCATATTCTAAATATGAATTATTGATGTTTTTGGTTTATTCCACGTATTCTAACTTTTTATTTATAAAAGTATACAAAATTGTTAAACTTTTTTAAACAATTAATTGTAGGTGTAAAATGAAAATTTAGTATTATGCTAGCAAAATTATGATTAATAGGAACATTTTAAACAAACCGACCTCCGGATGTCGCTTTTATTAAAAGTATTTGAATGAAATAAAAATACCGACCTCATGGGGTCGGTTTTTTATATTAATTTATTTTTTAATTTATATAAAAACCGTCATCCGGAAGACGATTTATTTAAAGTTAATTGAAAAAATATTAATTTATTAATTTTATGGAAGTCACTATATAAATATTTTAATGAAAATTAATTTAATAACATACTATTTAATTTTAACGACTTTCGGAAGTCGGTATTATAATATTTTTTGTTTTCTATTTTACACAAAACCGTCCTCCGGAAGAAGATTTAAATAAAATAAAATTAAAATATTTCTCAATTTTGTTTTTTATATTTAATTGATAAAAAATAAAATATTGTTATTTATATATTTTATTTAATACCGACATCAAGAGGTTGATTTTTATTGTAATTCTTTTTTTCGGGAAAAATTCCGACCTCCAGAGGTCGGAATTTTGTTTTCCCGCTTTATTTTGCATAAATTTCTATTTTTTTTTTTATTTTTTATTCTTTTTAACAATACCGACCTCCATTGGAGGTCGGTATTGACTGTTTTTTTAGTAGTGTTTGGGACTTGATTTCTCCCTCATTCTAAGTCCAAATTTGATGATTCCAGTGGCTACATCGAGTGATTTTTCGAGGAGAACATCGTGGTATTGTTGGAATTCATTGTAGACCTTCCATTTCTGGTAAATTTACTGATTTGAGTTGTTGTCCCATTTCTAGTTCTTGAGAAAATCCGGGTTTTGGTTACATGTTGATATTGTGATGTTCCAGAGCCCCAAATTGTGTCCCATTTTGGGACATGATCTCGGGGAACTGATTAGGACCTATATTTGGGGTTAATTCTAAAATTTCTAGCGCGGGTCCCACTTTTCTCATTTTGACCCCAAAATTGGTCTGTCTCCGTTTCTTGCGATTTTAGTGTATAAACGACCGTAATAACATTGTGACTCTATTTGAAGCACGCATGATCGGCCTACAGGTAGGCTACAACTTCCCTCTCTTAGATTGAGCTCGAGCATGTGAATGCATGTTGATTAGTTGGGATTTGGGTTGGGTAGTTATTGAATCATGCATAGGTGTTTAGAAATCATGTTTTCGGCCAATTTCAGGAATATTGGGTAACTGTTAGCATGCTATGTGTTATTAATTGACCCTCTTTGCTATGTGGAGTACATGTATGCTTGATTACTATTTATTGAAGCATGTTGGGCCTTAGTTTAGGTTTGACTAGGTCTTGTCTTAGAAATGCGTGATTCGGAACTGATAGGCCTTAGTTTTACCTCGACCTCGCTCGGTCAGCTTAGATCCATGTAGACTGGTGTAGCAGACTTGAGTCTGATAGTTTGGGCCTTAACTAGGCGATATGCTTGCTCGGACGATACTTATCCTTATTGCTCCGATGCTACGGCTTCACGAGTTACGTCGACGACACTGGGTTCCGCTTCGTGATTTGAAGTTGGTTTTCAATTCGGTTCCAAGGACTTACATTGATTGGCTAAGTGTGAAAGGCGTTCTACGTACGGACATTTATGATCATGGATTGATTGGGACTCTTTCAGCAGCTACATTGGCACCTTTGTCGGGCATTCGGATTCGAGCTCCGGCCTCGACTTCATTGATATTTTCGAAGAGCATCTGGTTCAAGGTTCGGCCTTGATCACCTGGATACTTATATAGAGCATCCGCTTAGAGGTCCTGCCTCAGTTACTTGAAACTTGTGATTGGTTACTTGAGTACTTCTGGTGAGCATCCGATTCAGGGTCTGGCCTCCGTACTGTCAGATTCTACTAATTGGGTTTGATGTTCTGGTTCAATGTTCTCTGGTTTTGGGTTCTGTTCTCTTTAGTTATAGTTATTTTGTGTACTCGTCGGGCATATAGGGGGTCCGTTTGGGTTTTTATTTAAACTTGCGCACGAGTGAACCTTCTGTGCTTATGTGGGTCCAGTTAGGTGTAGTTAGCTTATAGATTACTTTAGTTAGTTTTTTCTACACTCGTGTGCATTCCATTGTTTACTTGGACTTCCGCTCTTGACCTCTATTTGTGCTATTCCTTCTTTTCATATTGCCTTTACTCTTCAAACTCAGTCGACCTATGATGCCTACTGGGTACCTGTTGTTTTGGTACTCATGCTACACTCTGCATCTGTTTTCGTGATACAGGTTCGAGCACCAGGGGCCAGTATTGACATCATTCTTGGAGCAGTCTGATCCGGAGACGGGGGTGAGCACACTGCGTTTTGTACTATTTCAGTCTTCATCTGTATATATAGACTTGTCTTGTACCTTTCGAGACAGTCCACTTTTATGCGGTCCACTTTTGGGACTTGTACTCGTTTTGTTAGTAGCTCTGTACTAGTTACTTCCAGGTTCTGGGAGGGATCTTTATTTGTATATATATGTTTTGGTTTGCTTCCACCTGTTTATATTGTTATCTTAAATTTTGCCTACTCTTGTTTAGTTTCTGCCCACAGACCCATTACTTGTTCTTGTTGTTCCGAGTTACGGGTTAGCTTACCTACTAGTGGGTTATAGTAGGTGCCATCATGACTCGAGAAATCGGGTCGTGACAGCCTTGTCCCTAAGGCAAGAGTAATAGAGCATCTAATAAATCAAGACATAATATGGTAGTGTCAAGTCTTGTCCATGGGGCTTAACTTGTTTGGAAGTTCTTGGGCTAACAAGTCTTACCTCTAGGGCAATAGTTATAGAGTATCTTATAAATTAAGACACAATGTGATATTGCCAAGTTTTTCCCTTGGGGTTTAACTTGTTGGTTGAATGTCCTTGGGCTAAGAGGCAAGAGTTATAGAGCATATGATGAATCAAGACACAATGAAGTAGTATCAAGTCTTACTCGTGGGGCATAACTTATGAAGTTCTTGGTCTAAGTCTTTCCTCTAAGACAAGACTTATAGAGCATCTCATAAATCAAGACACAATAAGACATTAACAAATGTTGCACATAGGATGTAACTTGTTCTTTGAAAGTCTTTGGGCTAAGTAATGCCTCTACGGCAAGAGTTATAGAGTATCTTATGAAATTTCAAACCATATTATATATTCCTTGAGACTAGAGATAAATTGTATTTAAAAGAAGTACAAAATGTATAAATAAATAATTATTTATTTCCATACTTAAAGAAATAAAAAGAAAGAAAACACGACTAGAAAGGAAAAAAATAGATGGTCAATCAGAAATTATTATGTTTGCGATTCTTCATCCACCGATGGATAAAATGCTCCAGTTTTCCATTCTCATATGAGGCCGGAAAGTGGATTGGGAACAGAACCATAAATGAGAAAAAGGGGGAATGCCATTCCATTCTTAACATCTTTCGCAACCTTTCTTTCACAGTGGGAGAGAAAGTTTCCAGGTTGGATTTTTGTAGATGAAATAGTACTAGTTGGGTAGATAGAGGTGGTGAAATCTAACCTTTGCATCGATCTTCTTTAGCAGAGCTGCCTGGTGATCCCTAGGTTGCAGCACGTCCAGTTGTTAACTCCTCGCGCCGCTGCCGCCGTTCCTAAAACAAAAAAATAGAAGGAAAAGAAAAAAAAAGGAAAAAAGAGAAAACAAAAAGAATAAGAAGGAAAAGAAAAAAAAACGTAAGAAAAAATAAAGATAAAAAAGAAGGAAAAGATAAATAATTTTTTTTTAAAAAAGAAAAAAGACAAAATCGACAAAAAAAAATATTCCCTCCTTTCACAAAAAATGACCTAGTTTGACTTGGCACGGAGTTTAAGAAAATAAAGAAGACTTTTAAATCTTGTGGTCCTAAATTAAAAGTATGTCAAATGTATAAAATTGTCATTTAACCTTGTGATTTTAAATATGTCACGTGGAAAGCTGAAATTAAAATGTTACCAAAAAAATAAAGAGGTCATTCTTTTTAAAACAAACTAAAAAGGAAATGAGGTCATTATTTTTTAAACGGAGGGAGTATATCTTTTTGTTCCGTTAGTTATCCAAAATACAACTATTTCCTTTATTTTGTTAGGTTTGGAGAATAATTATGTCTAAAGAATTTTATTTAAATGAATGAACACTATTTTTGCCAGACTTTTCTTATAGGACAAAATATCTACCACCTGTTCATTCAATAAGATATCATTTATCTCCCCTATCATATATCTTAGGATTCCTAAATCTTTAAATAAGATTTTCTCTAACCATATATTTTAAAATTTCTTAATTTAGACTGTTATGAAAATATTAAACAATAATTTGGTAGAATATTTTAAAATGAAGTGCAAATTTAAATAATTGATTTTGTTCAAAAAAAATTCAATTATATTTTGCTTAAAACGAAAACCAAATCAAATCAAACAAAACAAAAGGAACAACTTATCTCTGATGGAATATTTTAATGAAGTGCAAATTTAAACAATTGGTTTGGTTAAAAAAAAAAATCGATTATATTTTGCTTAAAACCAAAAGCAAAAGCAAAAGCAAAACAAGAAGAACAATTTAGTTGGATTTTCATTGATTCTCTGCCCACCATGTTTACAAAATAAGTAAATAACACTGAAGAGACAGACAGAAGAAGTGTAAGAATATTAAGTGACCATTCAATTCTCATGTATATGAATCCTCAGCCTCAAACAACCTGCACTCTACTGTACATACCAAATACAATGTGATTACTAACAATAGCCCTCAAGGTACATATACAAGTCCAACTTTTGAGTAATGACACAGTTCAAGCTTTAGCTTTAGAGGGAGTTGCTATCAAATGATGTAAAGTTGACGCCTGGATAACAGTGCTAGGACTAGTATCTCTACTCCGTGTTGGCACAGATTGCCTAACACCTATGTTTTTGTCAACCCCACTTCTTACAACATGTATCCAAGACCGTGGAAGGCTTCTCACCAACCGTGTTGAAGCTACCAGCAGAATCACACCAACAATGATGCACATCCTGTACACAAACATCTCAACATCAACAGCATTTCTTTTGGTACAGCAAAAGATCTCCAATTCCCTTATAAATGTAGGAATCCCAGGAAGACGACCAAGGCATTTAAATAACAGCCATATAAACCATGAATACAAAAGACGGAACACTCTAATTTAACATGGTGAACTGATGTGCACTTATTTCCAAAGAAGGAAAAAAAAATAATCAGCTGTGTACTTTAGTTCAAAACATTTTTTAATGCACTAATAATATGATGGGACTTATGGACATTCCGAACAATAGAACAATATCAAGTTTCTAAAGAAACAACTTACAAACAAACTTTCTGTGATTAAAAGTTACAGATGACCCGCATTGATTCTTTCAAATGCAAACGTTTTTCTCATTAAAATTTTAAAAGAATTTAAAGGTAATATTAGGTTCACATATCCCACCAAAAGATACATGTTTTCAACATTTCTCTTAAAACTATCTTCTTAATAAACATGTAAGGTGAAAACAAGTCATTCCAATTTCTTTTTTGATAACACTGGTGTTGAGGCCAACTAGTGCACTTAAAAAATTCCACAAAGTATTTTCCCACTGACAAAGGCAGTGGCGTAGCAAGGAATTTCATCAAGGACGTTCAAACTTTTGAAAGATGTCAATTAAAGTTTTTGATGCACGTGCACCAAAAGTTGTAAATCAAACAGCACAATATTTAACTAAACCATAATAAGAATTGTAACAGAAACACAATTTTATAAAATCAAGACTAACATAAAGAAGTCCACAAAAGAAATCCTATTAGTAAAAGACAAAGTATATTCGTTTCTCTTGATGAGGTTTCATCTCTTAAAATATTTTTATAATACTCATTAAAAATAACACGAAATAATTTTCTTTCTACACAAGGCACTGCCCCATCCTAAACTTCATCATCCATTCGATTCTGCAGGTTTACTGTTAAATTTTCTTTTGTAGAGTTTGACTATTAAATTTTCAGAATTGTTTAATAAACAATTTTCAATTAAAAACTACTTCTAACATTGCATGTTTACTTTTTACACAATTTTTAGAGGTATTTTGTAAGAATAATTGAAAAATGTAGTTAATATATATTGAAGAACTTTATATTTTGTCCCCCAAGGCCTTAGCTCGAGTGGCAAAAGGTGGAGGATATCTAGCTTAGGTCACAGGTTCAAGCCCCACACTACGCAAAGCGAAGCCTGGTATTTAAATGGAGAAGGGTAGAGGGGCGGACCCATTATCCACCAAGTTTAGAAGGTTCTGATAGGTCCAAAGGGCGGGTCACAGATGGATTTCTTGGTTATCAAAAAAAAAAAAGAACTTTATATTTTGAATGGTAAAAATTGAATTTTATGGAGTAATAGTTATTACCACCAGTTACTAGTGCATCAGAAGTAATAATCTTGTGAATTCATTGACTGTTATAGCTGATTGATTAATTAGAACTGATTTTTTGAAGTCTTTTGCATGAGATAATGAGAAGAAAACGCTAGATGATAATCACTATCAGTTTGGACAAAAATCTCTAAAATGATATGATTATTGGAAAAGAATTTGCACAGTTATTTTCAACCTGGACCTTATTTAATTAAAATTTGTATTGATTAGATTAAAAATAAAAGGGAGCTACAGTGCAGAGTGAAAAACTATCATCCATCGGAAGATTGAATGATTTTTCAATTCGATCCATGTATGTAATAAAATAGAGTACCTTATTTCTTTTTATCTTTTCCGGCAATTGTAACTTTTATGTTTGTAAACTGAATATTTTGTGATTAGCTATTTGAAAACATAATTATGTGATTTGGTGAAAAGAAATTCATAATCATATAAACATTTATGAAATTACCCTTTACAAGAATAAACATCCAGTAAAACAACTTTTCAGTTATTCCCGCAGCACAGTACACTAAGTACCATTGAACCAACTACCAAGCATTAAATGAAGAAGATAAAAAGGGTGCGAAAAACAAAATTCAAAACAAAAAAAAAACTAATCTAAAAAACCACCATAGTTAGAGTTTATATAATTTCTCCATTGCGGATTGTCGTTTGAAGAATAAATTAACGCTTATACTATATATATACATTATCCTTTAATGCATAATTTTGCACGTAGAAGGTAAAAGAGTGAAAGAAGTAGACATGAGGGTAAGTAGGTGAAGTGTAATAGAAGTGAGACGATGCACTACATTTTTCAAAAAGAAAGGTCTCCCTCACATGCCAAGTCATATGTGTCCCTCACCCACCATAAAAATTTTCGCATCAGTGATGTGTTGGATGAGACAGATGTGGAAGTGAGACTTGACGCACAGATCATTCCTAAGAAGGAAAGTTTTAAGTATCTTGGGGCTGTAATCCAAGGGAGTGGTGACATCGATGATGATGTCACACATCGCATTGGGGTTGCGTGGATGAAATGGAGGCTTGCCTCTGGAGTACTGTGTGATAAGAAAATTCCACCAAAACTTAAAGGTAAGTTCTACAGAGTGGTAGTTAGACCGGCCTTGTTGTATGGAGCGGAGTGTTGGCCAGTCAAGAATGCACATGTCCAAAAAATGCATGTTGCGGAGATGAGGATGTTGAGATGGACGTGTGGGCACACTAGGAGCGACAAGATTAGGAATGAGGTTATCCGGGAGAAGGTGGGAGTGGCCTCTGTGGTGGACAAGCTGAGGGAAGCGAGACTGAGATGGTTTGGACATTTGAAGAGACGGAGCGCAGACGCCCCAGTGAGGAGGTGCGAGGTAATGGTGGTAGAGGGTACACGGAGGGGTAGAGGTAGGCCCAAGAAGTATTGGGAAGAGGTGATTAGACAAGACTTAGCTAGGCTTCACTTCACCGAGGACATGACTCTAGATAGGAAGGAGTGGAGGTCGCGTATTAAGGTGGAAGGTTAGTAGGGTTAGCGTGTTGCCGTCCCTCGCGAGGGTATGGGCTGTTAGCGTTTGGAGTAGTCCTAGCCGTTATGTTGTTTACTGCGTTTCACTCCTCACATTACTTTCTTGTTGTTATTGTTTCATTTGTTGACTATACACTATCTTTTGGATTGGTTATGTTTTATTTATAGCTCTCCTGTCACTTAGATTTGATGTTCTTGAGCTGAGGG
>NC_064289.1:36980251-37030706 GCF_019186545.1 Solanum stenotomum | reverse complement strand
GCGTGTTGCCATCCCTCGCGAGGGTATGCGCTGTTAGCGTTTGGAGTAGTCCTAGCCGTATTGATGTTTACTGCGTTTCACTCCTCGCATTACTTTCTTGATGTTATTGTATCATTTGTTGATTATACACTATCTTTCGGATTGGTTGTTATGTTTTATATATAGCTCTCCTTTCACTTAGATTTGATGTTCTTGAGCTGAGGGTCTCCCGGAAACAGCTTCTCTACCTCCACGAGGTAGTGGTAAGGTCTGCGTACACTCTACCCTCCCCAGACCCCACCTAGTGGGATTTCACTGGTATGTTGTTGTTGTTGTTGTTGTATGAGTTATGTCAAGGGTTGCTCTGACTCGGGTGCAGGTGTCCGACACGGATGCGGTTCCGCATGTCGAATCCTTCATGATCTAAGATTCGGGGATATGGATCTAGATACAGACACGGGTCCGGGGACTCGGCAAAAATACAAACTAAAAATCTAAAAATATACATAAATATGAGACATTGTGGAAAACTTATAATGTACCGTCGAAGGGACCTGGTCTAATTTTGATTAAATAATACCTAATTGAAATAAAAAAAATTCATTTAAATAATACTCTAATTTTGATTTTATTTTTGACAAGACACCAAGGGAACTAGTCTCACTCATGTTATGGACCATTATCCATGTCCAAATATTCAGCCAAATTTAGCCCAACGTTCAAAACCAAATCTAACCCAAAACCATGACTGACTCGGCCCACACCCTATTTCTCCAAACCCCCACGTTCCGCTCTTCTCCATTCACGCATAGAACAAAGTAGCCAGAGAAACAAAAAGATGAACCCTAGTTCAGTTCCAAAACGGCGCCGCAACTATTTTCTCTCACAAATTCATACACCAATGTGTGTTTAGCACGAGAGCTTTGGTACCACACGAAGATTCTAGAAACTCCTCGATGGTATATTACTCTAATTTATCAAGAAAAAACTTTCGAAGTACACAAAGGACTAGTATAAATCACTATATAGCAGAAAAATTGAAGGTATTTGTTCGATTGTCAAAAAATTAAAGGTATTTGTTTCCAATCTATTCAAATATTTACTTTGAGATATCAAAATTTCAATTTCCTTCTCTAAATTGTTGGTCAACACACGCAATCTCGTTTGACCAGATCCGACACAGATCTCACACCCTTACCCGTGTCAGTGTCGCGTCGACACGGGTGTGGCACCGATTTTGGCGAGTCCAAGTAACTTAGGTCAAGGTAATTCAAAATGTGATATCCTACTATTTCAATTTGTTTGTCTTAGTTTGACTCGACACGGAATTTAAAAAAATAAAGAAGACTTCGAATTATGTGATCTTAAATTAAAGATCTACGTAATGTAACAAAATACCCTTTGAATTTTGTGGTCTTAAATATGTCATGTAGGATGTTTCGTGTAAGGAGTTACTAAATATAGTAACATTCTTTTTTAAATAGACTAATGAAATTTAAGACAAACAAATTGAAACGGAGGAAGTACTAGATACTTGCATAGGTGATATTTGACCTATACACTTGCCTAAGGTGACATTTGACCTATATATACACGATATAATTTTTCTAGTAAGGGTGTTTGCTTAACCACCCTTGGGATAATGTAGCTATGCCACTAGGCACATCCAACAAGGCTTGAACAAATGGAGAAAAAATCACCTAGTGTTTTTGCCTGCACTCAAATTTGAATCCTAGACCTCACGATTCTCAACCTACTTTGTTAACCACTAGGCCACATCCTTTAAATGCAACAAGACATTCAACTGGAGGGACTAGTATGTGTCATCATAAAGATAAGATCAGTAAAGTTTTGAAACTCACTTGTCATCCAAGTAGAGTGGGGAAAAAAGGCTCTCATAAAGATGCATAAGGAAGTTCAGCAAGAACTAATGAATCTTCCTATATATCCCGAGTAAGTAATTCAGTTTTGAAAAACCATTTTTCATGGGATCAGGAGACAAAAGACAGAGAGGGCCTTGCCTCTATTGTAACAAAGAAGCTTGACGAGCAAAATAGATGGTAATAAGTCCAAAGGTAAATGGTAAAAAGGCAAAGAAAATGAACATGTCATGCATACCATCCAAGCAAGAGCCAGAGACGAGATGTTGGTGCTGAAGGCAAGCGTTCACCCAAAGCAAACATACCAGCAAAGACACCAGTTACGATAGATGCAACAGCCGCACATGTGGATACTACAATTGCCCTTCCATGCTTCAAGCCACGTGTCTGTTTGGAAGAATAGAAGTACTTAGTGAAAACCATTCATAACATAGACAGGATGATAGTTCTCTCTTTGAAGGGAAAAAGAATTTTAAGTTAGATTATAGTGGTTTCATGCCCTCATCTATGTTTGCTAGTTAACATGATGTCGACCAAAATCAGACAAGGAAAGAACGTATTTGATCATGATTATGCTATGTTTGGAGTCACAATATCATAATGTTGATATACACCGGTAAGTGGTTATAGCAGATATAAACAATGTTGATTACAAGGAGTACCTGACATATAAAACCAGAAGCACTACAACAAATGCTTATTGAAATACAAATCGGCACCAACAACTTGGAAAATCCCTGCTCCAAGAATAAAAATCCCATCTTTGATATCACAGATGAAATCCTGTAATAACCATATTATAGAGTCATTATCTGTATTATGACGGGAGGATATCTACATCTAAATAAACCACCAACACATTGAGATTGAAAATAAACAACCAACACATGACATAGGAACTTTATGACCTTTGCAAGCATTTACTATATCAAGACCAAATGAAATTTACTCAATGCAATCAAACATGCATGTTCATTAATATGATTGCAGTAGTTGTTATTAACAACCCAGCTATAAGAAAAATAATCAAGCAACAAAAAGAACTGTTGACAGTTGTTAATTCTGCATTATGAGATTTTAAATAATAAATAATATCTAGGCGTTTCAAGAGAATGTAAAGAACAGAATGATAGATCCAGATGGTATACAATAGTATTAAATCCGTTGGTTGAAGTGGAGAAGTGCTATCAAGGTGTTATGTGGTAGAAAGATGCCTACCAAAAGGAAAGTTTTACAGAACTATAAGACTGACAATGTTATATGGAAGCGAAAGTTGGGCAACTAAAAGTCCAAGATGAGTGTTGCAGATGCTAAGATGATCGCTGTCATACCAAATTACATAACATTAAAAATGGCCACATTCGCCAATGCCTACCAAAAGGTAAGTTTTACAGAACTATAAGACTGACAATGTTATATGGAAGCCAAAGTTGGGCTACTAAAAGTCCAAGATGAGTATTGCAGATGCTAAGATGATGCGTTGTCATACCAAATTACATAATATTAAAAATGGCCACATTCGCCAAAAAGTGTAAGTAGCATGCATTGAGGATAAGATGCAAGTAGGTTGCTTGAGATGGTTTTGGATATGTCTTGTGTCGACATCCAGATGCACCAGCCTGTATGTGTGAAACTTGTTAGAGTGGGTAAAAGTCTCACATTGGTAGGGAAATGGACTGGTGGTCTCCTTATATGGACTTGGACAATCCTCCCTTCATGAGCTAGCTTTTGAGTTGAATTAGGCCTAATGTCATATCTTTACATGGTATGAGAGTCAGGTCCATCCCCATTTGGGCTCCCGGTCCACACTCCAGTTGGGCCTAGGCTTGAAGGAGGTGTTAGAGTGGGTAAAAGTCCCACATTGGTTGGGAAATGGACTGGTGGTCTCCTTATATGGACTTGAGCAATGCTCCCCTCATGAGCTAGTTTTTGGGGTTGAGTTAGGCCTAGGTGCCTTATCTTTACAAAACCGTTGTAATTGAAGGTGTTAAAAAGGGACCGGGTAGACCTAAAATCACATGGAATGAATTTGTCTTGAAGGATCTATAAATCCTTGGTATCAATGCTGACTTAGCTAAACATATGATACAATGGAAGAAAAAAAAAGATATATGCAATATATACTAGTTGAGGATACGTTTTAGACTTATTAGGGAACTTCTAATATTAATATTGTTCTATTATTTAACTTAATTTTTTTACTTTTATTTTAATTTAATATGATGATATGAAATGAGCTTAAAGAAGTAGGGAATCGTATAGCCAATCCCAACTTGTTTGGGACTGAGGCATAGTTGTTGTAAATATTATCTAATACAGCCTACTCGTTCTGATTATTGGACTTTACAGTGATATAAGGGGTCTGGTACTATTCCACTCTCACTTAGCATGCATCAATACAAAGTTTCATCTATAGATGCGACTGTCATTAGAGGGTAATTTAGTGTATGAGGTTTGTGCATTTTAGGCTCTGCTGCATCTTAGGTCAATGTACAAGAAATAAGCTGCTCCTGTTATCATAACAAGCAAAAGATAAGTCTAAGAGAAGAAGTATACCCAAACAAAATTCCAGATTCCAGTCCATAAATAATTTCCTCGATAACTTCATATTGCATCTGCATTGGGGGAAAATTTGCATATGGCATCAGGCATGTTCAAGAGCATCGTATGTAAGAACTCAGTGGAAAACTCATACCAGCTCTTGTTCTCTTCGCTGGCGTCTATAAATTCGAAGCCATCCATTAAGGAGTACCTATATCCATTGAACAGTATTAGATCTCGGAATTCAAAAGGTACAAAAACATTTAAATACCCCTTCAGTCCTAATGGCTCAAAATTATATGTGGATATTTCATAAAAAGAACAGTACAAGTACAAATCAATCCAAAAGTATTGCACACAACCCAAGAAGTAAGAACCTTGCAGTACAGTGAATATTTACTTAAATGAAGAAAGTTATTACGCAGTGCAGTGGCCAGTGGGCAAATCTAGTTAAATGTTCTCTTCTAAAGGTATTAGACAAATGAGCCTGTAACAGTTGGTCAGCAACAGTGGTCCCCAACAAGAGCACTAAAAGACAGCACCAAGCAGTCCCTTCACCAAAATACATGCTCATGTAGGACAAGTTATCCAGGAAACTGACAGCAAAATATGTTTTGTATTGTATACAAATGTCGGTAACCTGTGTCCCTAAAATAGGCATATGCTGGAAAAACTATCAGAATGTTTAAGAGGACACGACTGGTCCTAAATTTGTTATGACAATCTATATCAGTCGCATAAAACTCTAGAGAGCATGACTTCTTGGATCAACTTTACCAATGTCTAGGACGTTTGTAAAGAAAAAGGACCGTCACTAAACTTGCACAAACTAAAGTTATGTTTGGGATTGAGTTCTGCAGAGAGTTACATAAGGACTTGGATGACTTTCTGACATTCTTCAGGTTTCAAGTAAACGATTATGAGATCTAAGCGACCACTTCTGGTTGAAGGGTAAAAAACAGTACATGAAAAAGAAAGATAAGAAAGAAGAAGGGAAGATGGAAATTAAGAAAAAAGCAAGCAGATGCCGATTATAGACGTCGAAATACACCTTAACCTGATTAGCCACCAAAGTTATTAGTGATGAGATGTTACTCTCTTCATAAATATAGGGCTACAATAAAAATCTAGGACTCGAAGTGTTCTCCCTGTCCCATTTATTAGACCCTTTTTTAGGTGCCTACTTACTATAAGTGTTCTTGGTTAAGGAAAACACATGTGTTGAAAGGACTGATTCTATAAGTAGGACAGAGGTCTTTTCATAAATTAACAATATAGGAACCGATATACAAAAGGAACTCAGCACCTAATCACTCCAAACATAAATGATATAGCACCAGGGAAAACCTTCTGAAGCAACTAACTTAAAGTGTGCTTGTATTGCGCATAGAATAAGATACCTACAAACAAGATTGCAACAGCACATGCCAGCCATGGTAGGTGAAAAATTGAGATAGCAGAAGCCTGCTGCTCCTCCCCTCCAGCACCAACAGCTGAACAGATAAAAGAGAAGTGGTAAGTTAAAGTTTGTCAGATATTCACATCCCAATGAAATATGTCAGGAAATAGGGTATAAGGTTCCATAAGAAAAGAGAAGTGGTAAGTTACAGAACAATTGATTCCATAGACAACTAATTTCTTTTGGCAGTCAGGAAACTGATCTTGTACAATCACTATAGAGAAAAAATATGCAAATAGTTCCTTAAGTAGCTGTAGAAGTATTTTGGTTCTCTCTCTCTCTCTCTCTCTCTCTCTCTCTCTCTATATATATATATATATATATATATATATATATAACATCCTTTAAGTTTATATAAGTGGACAAGTTTGATCCTTCGCTAAACAAAACCCTTGAAATCTAACAAACAAGAATTTTATCTAATGGCTGGAAACAACAGTAATAGAAAGAAGGAAAAGGGCACACTTCCCTAAATCTCTGTTCAGATGTGAAAATAAAAATGCTCCAACTCTTGGCTTTTGGCACCAAAACCATTCATTCAAATTCAAAGTGAAGAATTTTGAGAAGAAAGCCCTCTCGTATTCAGTATATCCGTTCGAACGATGAGCTAGAGTATTACAATAAGTCCTATCTCTAATTTAGGAAAGACAGTTGATGCTAATTACAATTAACAAAAATAAAACAGATGAAGAACTCTCATAATTAAGCTAACAGATAAAATCCCCTATAATCAAGCTAATCAAATAACCTAAAATTCCTTCCCAGAGCCTTAATTAGAGGAATTACTACCATATGTGATATGGAATCTTTGTCAAAATCGGAACCATAACAATCATATTAATGCTAGCCAAACCTTGCCTTTAACTACTGTGCTGAATGCTGCAAAATATAAGCTTTAACGGCAAAAGAGGCTAAAAAGAATGCTAAGTTTGCTGTCCAAGTATCCTGGCATAAACCAGTCCCAGGCTGGTATAAGCTAAATGTGGATGCTAAGCTTCAATCAGTCAAAGATGCTTATTCAAAGTGTTTTGGACAGCGAGAGGCGACAAGGGCCTGCCTCGCCACGCGGCGAGGCGAGCGGCGAGGCGCTCGCCTTTTTGAATCGAGGCGCCAATTAATACCAAATAAGTGGATATATATATATATAATAAAATATTACTAAAATATTTATGAAATATATATAATAATGAATTGCATATTTTGATATAATTACATACAAAATAAGAGGAGTATAATTGTTAAAGAAGAGAGAAAATATAATAAATATTAAAAGTATAATTTATTTTATAAATAAAAAAGGACACACTTATCTAGAGAAACTCTTTGTCTCTAGTTTTCTTTTTCAAGAAAAGTTGAAAAGACTCTACTTTTTGAAAAAAGATAAGAAAGCTGTGTACTTCCTTTACTTTTCAAGAAAAAACTCCTCCTCTTCTTCTTCTCTCTTCTTCTCTGTACTTTACTGTACTTTTCAAGAAAAAACTCCTCCTCTTCTTCTTCTCTGTACTTTTTCAAGCTGAGCAGCAGCAGCAGACGCGAACTCGCAGCAGCAGCAGTCGCGACAGTCGACTTCAAGTTTCCAATCGCAGCAGCAGCAGTCGCGAACTCTAATTCCAGTCGAGGGATTGGTTTCAAGTCTCCGGTCGCGAAATGAGGAGCAGCAGTCGCGTCATAAGTTTGAAAAAATACCCAAAAAAAACCCTAATTTGATTATTTGGCTTTTTAATTATTAAAATTCAGACTTCTAAAAAAAAAAGAAGAAAAAGGCGACGCCTATTGCATCGCCAATTCCACGTCACCCCTCGCCTTGGCTCGCCTTTTTGATCTCGCCACGCCTTGCCTGAAATAGGCGCAAACCCCTCGCCTCGCCTCGCCTTGTCGCCAAAGGCGAGAGGCGCTCGCCTTTAAGAACACTGCTTATTCGTAATGGAGGACTTATTTACAAATTGCAGTGAAACTGGGATTATTGGATTCCAAAGGGTGGGAATGCATATTCACCCCCTACAAGCTGAATTGCTGGCACTAAAAGAAGGTTTGGTGATGGCAAAATTATATAACCTCACACCATTTGAAAATTGAAACTGATTCCACAGAGGTAATTAAATAGATTGACCAAAACAACACTGCCTATGCTGATATTATCCATGAACGCAGGTTGTTAATGCTGCAGTTAATGATCCCAGGGATCAGGCATAACTTTCTACAAGGAAATGACGTAGCCCATGAGCTTGCAAAGGAAGATCTCACCCAGTCCACTATAAATAAAGTTATGTATTATGCGCGACCTCCATATTTTGCTGAAGAAAAACTAGAAATTGACCGCAGAGGAGGAAACTGTTTTGCTTAATATGTTAATGTAAATACTAGTATCCAAGCCAACTATGACAATCTTAATGTCCTAAGAGACATCTACAGAGTGATTATATAGGGTTTTAGTACTGTTGAACGACAAACTGTAATATTTTGCATGATTAAGTATTAAGGGAAAAGGGTCTGATATACCCCTCAACTTTGTCATTTAGAGCTGATATACCCCTCGTTATGAAAGTGACTCATATATACCCCTACTTATATACAAATGGTTCACATATACCCTTTTCCTCTAACGGAAATGAGAAAAATTAATTTTAGTTTAATTTTTTATTATTTTTTTAAAAAATAAATATAATCCCATATGAGTATATTTAATCCTCCTCAAACATAATTTTTTTGACTTTTTTTTGTTTCAATCACTAATTTAGATTTATTATTTTAATGGTCAAATTTATTTATGTTTCACTTGTAAAGCTTATTATAGATGACCAAATTTTTTTCTTCAAATACAAAAATTAAATTACAATATAGACAAAAAAATAGTTTTAAATTTTTTTCTGTACACTAAGGAATGAAAGAAAAAAATAAAATAAGAATAAGAAACTCAAATAATTATAATCAAAGAAGTCAAAAAATAATTTATGTATGAAAAAGATTAAAATATACCTTGAACTTTGCTAGAAGAATCATATAAACCCCTCAATAATTTTTCAGAAAATTAAAAATAATATAAATTTAAAACTAATTTTTTACTGTTATAAATTTTAAAAATAATTTATATAAATTTAAAACTAATTTTTTCACTTCCGTTAAATGAAGGGTATATGTGAGCTCATTTTGTAACGGTAGGGGTATATGTGAGCCGTTTGTATAACGGTAAGGGTATATATGAGCCACTTTGATAACAAGAGGTATATCAGCTCCAAATGACAAAGTTGAAGGGTATATCAGGCCCTTTTCCCAAGTATTAATAAAGATATCCTTATTACTCAAAAATAAAAAGTGCATCAAATAATCAACACAAACAATTATATCTCTGTTCATGAAAAGAAGTAGTGGAAGAGAATCAATTCCATGTTATGGTGAGAAAATCTATATTTGCTTTGTACTAGACAAGGCTGAAACACAATTCTTCTTTTATTTTGCTTGCTTTTATTTTTTTAATTCTATTTTCACCAAAGAAAAAATGAAGCTTCTACGATCATATTTGTGTTTATTTTTGTTTTTTCAACGAAGATATACGGGGCAAGGTGGGAGTGGCATTCATGGTGGACGAGATGCGGGAAGCGAGGTTGAGATAGTTTGGGATGTGAAGAGGAGGAGCATAACCAGTGAGGAGGTGTGAGAGGTTGGCAGTATTCGGTCTAAGGAGAGGGAGAGGGAGACTATGGAGGGGAGAGGTGATTAGATAGGAAATGGTACATCTTCAGCTCTCCAAGGACATGACCCTAGATAGAAGAGCATGGAGGCCGAGGATTAGGGTAGGCAGTTAGCAGGTAATCGAGATTCCTCTCGTCCTAGTCGTAGAACATGGTTCTTGTTTGGAGAACCTTCCAGCGTCCTTACCAGTATTTTATTATTATAATAGCATTAATCATTCTTCAAATTTACTACTTTTGTTGTTTTGTTTACTTTAGTTATCTTTACTATTTCTGCTCTCCATACTTCTATTTCTTCAATGTTTATTTATGAAGACTTTAATTTCTTTAATGTTTTCATTAAAGCTTTTTTCATCCTCCCTTTTTTCAAACATGTTCTGTAAAACGATTTGTTTGAGCCAAGGATATATCGGAAACAACCTCTTTACCCCACTGGTTAGGCCTGCATACACCTCACCCTCCTCAGACCCCACTTGTGACCACACTGCGAATGATGTTGTTGCTTACTTTTTAATTATTTTAGTATGCTCTTTATTACATTTAAGTCCTCTATAGAAAATATATGGGATTTGAAACAATTTTTTCTTCCATCAAACTTGAATTCTTTGATTATCTTATCCATCCAGAGACTAGCTGATCATTAAATCCCTCGACCCCTAACCACCAAATTTCAAATATAAAAGAAGCTCTATTGTTCCCAGTTTCCACACCTAAAAAAAGTAGTGGGTTGTGATCTGAAATTCACCCTAGGCAATATCCTTTGTTATGTGCTCCTAGAAGTTTCCTCATTCAACTGAAAATAAGAATCTGTCAAGCCTAGCTGCACTGTAGTGATTGAGCTCTCACAACCAGGTAAATCTGCCCCTATACAATGGTGGATCGAATAGCTCCATGTCTTCTATCCAGTCTGAGAACTCAGTCATTGAATTAGTGATACATTTCCTTCTTTCATACAGAAACCTGTTAGTGTTGAAATCACCACAGAATATCCATGGACCCTCACATAAACCCCTGAATGATGAAATCTTCTCCTAGATTAATTTCCTTGCCCTTTTGGTGTATGGTGCATACATTTCTGTTAGAGACCACTTAAAAGATTGTTACACTGATTCAAAACTATAGGCAATTCAATAACAGCCTATTGCAATCAGTTCCTCTTCCACATTCTTCTGTCCCATAGCATTAGAATTCTACTCCTGCTACCTTCAGCTTCAAGATATCCACATCTCATCATCTACATGCCCATAGTTGCCATAATATCCACGTCCTTTTCTAATTTTGTTTCCCGACAACAATACAGGTCTGCTCTCCATTTCTCAATTAGACTCTTAACGAGATTCCTTTTAGAAATCATGTTAAGTCCCTTGACATTCCATGATATTAATTTGACCTTCATTGATAAGTTGACAGTGGATTTTCCCCCCTTCTTCTTACTACTTCCACCTCTTCATTACTTTCCACTAGTTGCTCCTGACTTTTCTTTCTTTCTTCTAGCTTCATATAGAGAGCCAGAGCTCTTTCCACATCCCACAAAAGCAGTATTATATTGATAACTCTATTCCTGGAAACAGGAGTAAACCTGAGTCTATATAGCCACTGATTCAACTAAGAAGATGATATAAACACGTTAGCCAAAGCATTATAAGGAGTTGAAAGAGTAACAAACTGATGATCTTTTTACAACCAATAAAACGTGAAGACCTTCCAGAACAATAATACACATCAATTTTGGACCAAGCAAAATTTTTAATACCGTATTTCCGAAAAACTCTCGGCTCAAGTAACGCACATCAAAGCAGATTTAAAAGGACAGATTGCTTATATGCCAAATATCAAGAGAAGCAAAGACCGAGTAATAGTAATCCTCCAACAAAACAACACTCCAACTCCAACCAGGATAACCTGACGAACCAGATATTCTAAACCTGGTGTGAGGCCGCACAATCGTCTTGTCAACTACTTCCTCCAATGGAACAATGACTAGTTCAAGTAGTTACTCTAAATAGATGAATTCCCCCCTATAAGCATAAGGCCATCTATCCAGTAACACCATGCTTAGCAATACAGAGGAAAATGAACTGTTTCTTTGTCTTCCATAGCTTGTTAGTTCTTTTAACGAAATGCAAAGAATTAAGGAACTTACATTACCTATGGTGCCAATGCCCGCCAAGGTAATTCCTATCCAATCAATAGCATTCATGATCTCCTTTAGATAAAAATGGGAAAAGACTGAAAGTATAGCTAGTCCACAGCCAGAAACTGGTTGAATGACCGATACCTGGAGTATATCATTGAAATGGTGAGTGTGAAGGATTCGTCTAGCTATCAATACAAGAAAGAAACATTATGTGTGGAGTTTTCTCTATAATTGATCTACTTTCAAACTATCAAGTTCAATTCCCAATTATGCATAAAAGAAAGCTTGCTGGAAATGCACTTACTGGAGCTAGAGATAGTGCTCGCAACATCAAGACTGCTCCAAACAAATCCATAAGTAAACCAAAAATCCATGCCTTGTTGAAAGCATAAGCTTTAATCACCTGTAGACAGAGATCATGAAGCTTTCCAAGTGACGTGTTTCATAGAAGAAATGTGACGAGTTCATAAAATTAAAGGTAAGCAGGATAGCTTCATGGAGGCCAACATGATTTAACAAAGAACATAAGGGCAAGAAAGAGATGATGTCTGCATAATACTAGAGATAGCCAACAACAGGAACATTTACAGCTATTACATATACAATAATCGGCATTCACACTCCATAATGATAATGTTTTTCAGCTTTACGAAAAAATCTGACCATTGGCAAACAGTCCAAATTGAATAGCACCGTTGCCAAAAAGACAGAATTGCAAAATTAGCCCCTTTTTCCTTTTATTTTTTTATTTAAAAACTAACCCCTCCCCTAATTACACATTTACCTTTAGAAAATCTATAAACAGCCGCCAACCCATGCCCCACCCCCTCTTTCTTCATTTCTTTCTTCCCACGCAGCTCTCTTACTCTCCAACATCCATCTCAATTCTCTCATTTCTCTCTTAAAGTGCTATCAACAATAAGCTCTCTTAATTTGTAATTTTATTTTTACTTACGGTTTATTTGATAAATCAAAAGTAGAAATGAGCAAGTGCATTTATCATTGTATATTTAATTTTTATTTATTTTTCTATTTTGTTAGGTTTAGTAACTAGTTTTCTTACACTAAATTTCTGATGTCCCATTCAAGATCACTAATTAATTTATTAATAAAGTTTCCTTAACAACATTTTGCTAACTATATCAATTTATTTTTTTGCTAACTAATTTATTCGTACCTTATTTTTTTTAGTGATTTGAAATTTAGAGACTTTTCCTTGATCAACTTATGTCAGGAAGTTCCTCAGTTTCAATTCCCATCATCAAATACCCAAGTAGTGGCTAGTTTACTCAAATTAATTTTTTATCTTTCAAAACAGTGAAAGGAAAGCAGTCAGAGTATTTTGGGTGGGTTGTCATTTGAGAAGCATGTTTAACCCTGTGAAGAGAGATGTTAACTAATAAACGTCATCTCTGTGAAGAGGATATGGAATCAATCAATCACCTTTTTATTCATTGCAAAAGTGCCTAAGAAATTTTGGGAGCTCTTCCTAAATCTGTGTTACCTTCTGACTACAAACTAGGCAAAAGCTTTAGCAACTTAAAAAGACTACTGAAAAACTTGTTACACACATATGTTTATACCAGCAATATGAAATACCAGTTAGTTAAAAATAATTCAAATTGAAAGAGCAAAATCATATTCATATTAAAAGAAAGCTAGATAATTAACTTCATTGCTTGTTAATGTGTTCTACATATCCTATACAAAGCACTTTATATATGTACACATAAAATCCATGTGGCAAATCCACTTTCTGTAAGGGATAAGCAATCCATGTGGCAAATCCACTTTCTGTAAGGGATAAGCAATCTCTCAAGTCAGAATTACATGATAAATGGTGGTCACACAAATGATATTCCAGCATCACAACACCAACAACTATACTTCAATCCTAAACAAGTCGAGTTTTAATAGACAAATCTCTAACCCCTCACCAGAAAGAAAAAAAAGGACTCCCCACGAGAAAGAAAAAAAGGGCTCCCTGCAAAAACCAACTAATATAAATGCACTAACAGATTCACATTACAACCCAAGAAACAGAAACATCACCAGACATTTGAAACACATATCCATACACAATATAGGATAACATAACCAAAAGAAAATGTACATTCATGAAAATCAATTTTGTTAAAAAAAAATAAAAATTGAATGGAATGACCAAAATAGAGAATTGAAAGGGGCAAGTATACCATATACCTTGAGCTTGAAAGATAAAGGAGGCAGAATGAGGGTCCCTTTCTTCTGCAGAACTTTGCCGATATTGTTACCGGCGGTGGCGGCGACGGTCAGGAAAATCGATTCCCACATCTCAGCCCCGCGATTTCCCTCTCCTGCTTGCTCTTTTTGTTTCGAGTTTTGTCAATTCCCAATAGATCTCACTTCCTCTTGATTTGGTAGCTTCAAATTTATAATTAAGACAATAAGGCTGTATTGGAACATAGCTCCTACCCTTTCTCATTTTTATTTATTTATTAAAAAAAAAAAGGTCAAATCTCCTTTAACAATGCCAAATAGAATAAAGAGCAAGGGTATAATATACCCACAATTTTACCATTTGAAACTATATATTCTTATAGTGGTTCATATATATTTTTATCGTTATACAAATGGTTCACACATACATTTTAGTTAACGGAAACAAAAAATTAATTTTAGATTTATATTTTTGACTTTTAATTTTTTTAATATATATATATATATATATACTTCTAGCAAAGTTCAAGATATACTTTAATCTTTTTCATACATCAATTATTTTTTTATTTATTTGATTATCATTATTTGAGTTTCTTATTTTATTTCATTTTTTTCTTTCATTCTTTAGTGTTAAGAAAAAAAAATTAAAACTATTTTTGTGTGGCTATATTATAATTTAAAACTATTTTTTTCAACTATATTGTAATTTGGTTTTTGTATTTAGAAGAAAAATTGGGGCATCTATAATAAATGTTACAAGAAAATTAGTGAAACATAAATAAATTTGACCATCAAAATAATAAATTTAAATTAGTCATTGAAACAAAAAAGTCAAAAAAAATATATGTAAGGAGGATCAGATATACCCCATATGGGTTACATTTTCTTAAAAAAGAAATATTCAAATTAATTTTTTACTCAAACCCAAAATTGTTGGGTTCGAAATTGATTCGTGCGTCATGCGGAAGCTTACAATTGCAAATCATATATAGATAAATTAGACAACACATAAAATTATACTAAAAGTCATAATATTATTATTTGATATGGCCAATTGACCTATATAATTAAAAACTAATTAAAAGCATAAAAATTGTAGAGAGAAAATCTCCCTATAAACAAAAGTCTCTCTAAATGACTACATTATGGATGTTATTTTATTTTATTTTGTATGAAAAATGGGTATTCAATTTATAAGATTCCAGACTTTTTCTCTAAGGAAAGAATAAATTAAATATGAAAAAAAAATTATATATTCCTTTCAAGAAAAGTTAAAGCATTTATGATAATACTTTGACTTTCCTTCAAGAGAAAAATAAACTTTAAATAAAGTAGGAAAATCAAGGCAAAATCCCAACAAATCTCCCATTTTGGCTTGAATTTTCTGGCAAAATAATTTCGATCCTCTTCCTTTACACAATCTTCTTGTATCACTGTTGTTTACCATGATTTAAGAATTGATATGAGTCAAAAATTGGAGTATGTGTTAAAAGTTATGAACAGGGTTGAAAGTGAAGTTCGTGCGTTAAAAGTAATATGCATGAGTTGAAAGTGGAGCTCATGCATTAAAAGTGATATGCATGAGTTTAAAGTGGAGTTCATGCGTTAAAAGTAAGATACATGAGTTAAAAGAGTAACCTGAGCATTAAAAGATTACAGGGTTAAAAGTTGGAGTCCATGTGTTAAAGTAATCATGAGTGGAACATTGATTTTGTTTTAAAGGATGTAGCAGCAGAATTGTTGAAAATATATCTGAATTTTTTCTCCACATGTAGTAGCACAAAAATCTTCATTATTATCACGTTGATTGCAAATTGATCTGAAACTGCCTTGAACATGTCATCAAGTTTGTTCCATTGGATCATTGAACCATGTGCTCTGATACCACTTATTGGGTTTGAAAGTAATTAAGGTGTAATGCGGAAACTTACAAATACAAATCATATGCCGATAGATTAGATGACACATAAAACTATATTAAAAGCCATAATATTATTATTTGATCTGACCAATTGGCCTACATAATTAAAAACTAATTAAAAGCATAAAAAATGTAGAGAGAAAATCTCCTCGTAAACAAAAGTCTCTCTAAATGGCTATATTGTGGATGTTATTGTGTTTTTTGGTATGTGAAAATGGGTATTAAAATTATAAGATTCCAGACTTTTCCTCTAAGAAAAGAATAAACCAAATATGGAAGAAATTATACTTTTCTTTCAAGAAAAGTTAAAACATTTATGATAATACTTTGACTTTCCTTCAAGAAAAAAATAAACTTCAAATAAAGTAAGAAAATCAGGACAAAACCCTAGCACAAACTTCTTGGTTAAGAATGAAAGAATACTTACCAGTTACCACTCTACCAAAACCCTTGTTGGTAATATGTTCTTTCTTAATAATACTTACGTATGATATAATTAAAAAAAAACTTTTGCTCATTATTTTTTATATCATTGTTCTCAGCTAAGAAAATAACTTTTAAGAATTGTTATTATTTTGAATAATTATTCAACTTAGACATTATGATTAAATTCTTGATGCAAATTCTACTTATTTTTTTAATAATATGATGATGATAATTATTCCGTCTTTGATTTAGAGCACAAAGTATAGTGCCAAGAATTTTTTTTTTTTTTTAATTTAACATTCTGCATTTTATTCATCTTAACTCAAAAGTACACGGATCTGAGGGAGATACAAAAAGTGGCTTACTTCTCCCTAATTTGAAAGGATTTAAACTCCTATTTGAGATGCAGAAAATGCAAAAGATGATTGAAACCTTGGTCATAACCAAATGACACCAAGTTTTCNTTTTTTTTTTTTTTTAATTTAACATTCTGCATTTTATTCATCTTAACTCAAAAGTACAGGGA
The DNA here is from genome assembly GCF_019186545.1 of Solanum stenotomum. NCBI lineage: Eukaryota > Viridiplantae > Streptophyta > Magnoliopsida > Solanales > Solanaceae > Solanum > Solanum stenotomum. The sequence continues at coordinate 37,013,946 of NC_064289.1, read as the reverse complement.
TCTGAGGGAGATACAAAAAGTGGCTTACTTCTCCCTAATTTGAAAGGATTTAAACTCCTATTTGAGATGCAGAAAATGCAAAAGATGATTGAAACCTTGGTCATAACCAAATGACACCAAGTTTTCAAATCTAACAATCTGTCAAAAGGCAGATTCTAAACGAAACTCCACCTCAAGGTGGGTCCCAGATGATCTCTCTCTTCTTTTTTCGGATAGTTCTAAAGTTAGCCATATTCCATCTATCCATAGTCATAAGGCCCTTAATTCTTCTAGGAAGCTCAGCAAAAGTTGTAAACATAGTGCTCTGTTGATTAGTATGGCATAGCAAAAGTTGTAACCATAACTCTTCTATTAACAAATTTGTTGAATTTTCGCATAAATTTGCTCAATTTCGCATAATTTAAGGGTATATTTGACCATTTTCCTTTCATGTATCTCTTCTTATTTTGTTGTTTCCTTTTACTCTTTTTTATTCATGCTTAGCCATCAGTATTCAAGAGCAAAGTAAATTTTAATGCAATACCATATTTGGTTACCCCATTTAATTTGTAGCCATTTTTTCAAAATAAAATAAAATAACTAATTGGCATTTAAAGTATATGTAACTTTAAACATAATTGCTTTTTCTATGATTTTCCTCTTTTCTCCATTTTTTTTTACAATTTCTTCTTGTCGTACAACTAGAAGTGAAGCATGTGCTATGCACGGGGACAACATAACACTGTAGCAAATCTTATTCTTCAAATTTCGTTATATTTTGCTGAAAACACTTTGAACCATAGGGGAGACAACCATTGCATATCATAAAAGAACAAATATGAAAATAACACTTCACCACAAAAATTTCAATCCACAAAAACTACATAACCGATTTCCAAAGTCTGAAAATACTACTTCCTCTGTCCCAATTTATGTATCACTTTTCTTTTTCTAGAGTCAAACAGTTTAAGTTTGATCGAAAATTCGCGTGTAGAATGTTCAATTTTTTTGAAATGAAATTTATATATTTGTAAACTATGTAAAATATACTATAAGTCACAATAATTGACAATTCAAACTAATTAAAAGATATATGATAAATTTACGATCAAAGATAGACTTGTTTGAATCTCGAAATTCAAAAAGTCTCACATAAATTGGGACAGATGGAGTATAAAAATTCTCATTCAATATATTGACTTATTTGTTCCCAATAGAATAACAAAACAAAGAAAATGAAAAAAATGATCCTAACAAAATAATAAAAACTAAGCAACACCACAATCACTTTCCTCAACTAAAAATAGCCTAAGAGTTCAAGTTCAAGAAGGAATATCTATAGACAAAAGAGGCTTACACTGGAAACATGAAATAGTAATAGCGGTACAATGTTATTAATTGCCCTTCTTTCATAGCCCCATCTCAAAGACTTGCCTATAACAACATACCCTGATTCATTGTGGACGACATAATAGTTTTAGCGGGAAGAAAAAAAAAACAAAAAAAAACTCATGAATAGATGTAAAAATAGCAGCAGCACCTTAGAAGCATTTCCTGTGAACAATGGATGGACTAGATTTGTCATAGTCGCCCTTCGAAATCCACATCTGATTAAGTATAAAACATATTTAAGTTAGCAACAACACAGTTTAGAATGCAATTTAAAATTGCAAAAGTATGTGCAAGAGAAGATTTTAAAAAATAAAGGCTTGCCTACTGGAATGTGCTAAGTGATGCAAGCATGGATCCTCCAATCTAGACATTGTACTTTCTCTCTGGTAGAGAAAAATCCTTAATCTTCATGCTACTGGTAGGGAAGATATTGATTTCCTTATCATATGATAAACACCTTGCAAATGTATATTTGAAGCCCTTATATCAAGCATTGCCCTATGTAGTTGTCTTGGAACTATGCGAAAGAAAAAAGATGTTCAGGTTTTTGTTTGCCTCCTTCATCTATCAAAGATTTTTTAACATTTTAGATGAAACTCTATTACCTTTTCACATTGTGGTCTATGTATTCATTCTAAATTCTTCATGATAGATTCCATTTTCATCCTAAAAAGAAACTTTTGTTAGTCACCTTGCAGCTAACCATCTTTGTGTCATCTTTTCTTCTCCTGAGTGTCTTATCCACAATCACTGCATGGCAAGGTTCGTTCACTGGTTGAATAACTTTATTATATGGATAATCTTCTCTACATTCTTTTTTCCAACTACTTCTTAAGGATAATGAATGGAGTTGTAGGTCGTCTCATGGATACTTGCAACTTCCATACCAATCATAGATGACTCGAAGAGGACCTCTGAGCAATAGAACCTCTCAGCACCAATGGCAATAACTTTTCCTTCAGGAAATTCATAGTTCTTTTCAATGGAGGAGCTCTCCTGGTAGTTTCAATCTCCTGCTCATAGTCAAGAGCCACATTGTCAAGCTTTTTCTTGATGTCATTTCACAAGAGGTAGCAGGAAGATAATTCACCTCCCTCCTCTCTAGTTCACCCATCATACTAGTTTTTGGCTTCTACTAATAAATAAATAATAAGCTCAGAATATAATAATCAGTTTCACATAGAATATTTTTTAAAATCTAGGAAGTAGCATGTAACAATTTATTCCCGTCATTATAAAAAAGCCAAGGGGGAAAGAATTGGGGACATAATTTTTTTTGTAGTAACTTGGAATTTCCTAGTCTAGTCCAGATTTGGATGAAATAAGAGCCATGCGAGTCTAGGGAAATCTGGTAATGAATAAGAGATTTAATAATGAGTTTGATTACATAAGTGGATAGCTAAGACGTTAAGGAACCCGTACGACTTTACAAAATTAAATTCGGGCGAGTAGAACTCCCGAAACTGACCTTAGCGTGAACAAGTTGTTTTTGAATGTCAAGAGTTGAAGGTGTATTGTGAAATGGGGGATTGGAGCTCAAATTTCGAGGTTCTATCTCCGTGTAAGCCGCTAGGGCAGCGCCACTATGGTGGGATGGGGTCTGTCGTATTGGCTCAGTCGCGAATTAAGTCGGGATTAAACACCGAAAATGTTATTTTCTGCAAGTTTTGTTCTTGAGAGCTAGGAGATGACCACAGGCGATTTCTTGACAATTTTCCACTTCTTTTGGTGCAAAAGGTAAGGATTTTACTTTCCTAATCCATTTTTCGATCCGTAGAATGTAGATTCTTGGTTAAATATTATTAGGGGAGGGTTTTGGACTGAATTTGAAGGTGGGAAAAAGCCCTAGCTACACCTTAGGATCATGGGTTATTGGGTTAGTTATAATTCGGGTAATTAGACCTTAATGTGTTGATCCTTGTATTAATTTATTATTTTTAGACCACGAACAAGCGGAAAGAATCTAGAAAGGGAAGATTCAAGTGCCTTAAGGGATTCAAGCTTGGTTTTGAGGTAAGTGATGGTTTGATTTCTTGTTTGCGTGATATATGTTGGTGATTACTTCATTGTAATGCATGTATGTATGTGAATGAAGCCTTGTTGATCAAACCTAATGAAATGAGTACGAATGAGTAAATGTATGCCTTGATTTGACACTTGATTATATGGTTGTAAGAATGTACATATGAGCGTGATTGTAATTGTGGTTATGTTGAATGGACCGACTGTCACGTTCCAACACACTAACTTGGATCCGGTACCACGTTCTGGCAGATATATGGGATCGGGTGTCACGTCCGGCACACTAATTGGGATTGGGTACCACGTTTCGATACACTAACAGTTTGGGTATGGGTTCCATGAGAGGACCATTGAATTGTCATATTTACTTGTTATTGAGAATGTGAATTTGTACATTACTCTTGAATTGATAACTGTGTATACATTATGTGCATGTCATGTTTACCTTGTTGTGGCTGCTTATATATGTTGCGTTTACTGGAATAACCGCGTGATCCTACCAGTACACGGTGGTTGTGTCCTGATACTGTACTTGCTCGTTCTTTGTTGAGTACAAGACATCTTCAGGCGGCTACTGATAGACCTCAACTACGAGAGTAGTGATCGAGATCGGATTTCAAGGGTGAGCCAGCTCTTTCAGGTTGCCATGAAGTCCTTCATTTTGTTTAGTTCATCTATCCGGACTTAGACTATTGTTTAGATACTTTTATGTTTGGTTTGGTTGTACCCTTTTCTTAGACTTGTTGGACTTTAGATGTTTTGTTACATTGATTTTCAGGTTCTAGGGGTGGTTTTCTGCAATGTTTGGTAATTTTGTTTTTGATAATTTTCGGAGTTTATGGGAACTCCAATTTTCTTTAGACATTTAAACCTGCTTCGTATCTTTAAATGTTCTAGTTTTCGTTAAGTTGTGTAGATGAGTTGTAGTAATGGTTCTCCCACTGAAGGGTTAGTGTGGTTGCCAATCATGATGGTTTGGATCGTGATAAAATTGGTATCAAAGCCCTAGGTTCGTTGATATCACTGTGCCAAAATGAGTTTAGTAGAGTCTCGCGGAACTGTACAGAGACGTCTATATTTTTTTTCGAGAGACTATAGGACTTTAGGAAATCTCTTTGTTTTTTCTTGTCTCCTTTCGTGCTATAACTTGATTCCAATTGGTATTTGGTGATCCAAATTGGTATCTAATCTCCTTCACTCTTCTATCCGCAAATGGTTAACACTCACTTTAACGGTGTCAGACCCGTAGCTCCTGTCAATGAGCTTGTTGAGGAGTCCATAACAAGAGGCCGCGGTTGAGGCAAAAGTAGAAGAAAAACAACGGGTAGAGGCCGAAGAAGGGTAGAACTCGCTAGGGGTGGAGTTCCGGTTGAGAATGTGCCCAAAAATGAGGATCCTCCTGTGCATTATGAAGAGATACAGGAGAATGTTGAGGTTGAGAATAATGAGGATGTTGGACAAGAGGAAGAGGTACTGAAACTACAAGTATTCCTCCCTTAGACCCAGTGTTAGCTCAACAGATTATGTCTATCCTGAAAGGATTGGTTGGTCCTGGAGTTCTTCCTATAACTCAAGCAACTCAGACTCCCGCCAACCCCTATTGCTATTACTGTCCCCAAGGTGGGTGGAACTGTAGGTACTGATACTTTCTTCTATCCTTTGTTGGGTCCTATGATGTCTGGTAATCAGCATGAGATGCTGATTAAGTTTCTGAAACTGAAGTCACCCGTGTTCCATGGTTCTGAGAGTGAGAACACCTATGAGTTCATCTTAGATTGTTATGAGAGGTTGTATAAGTTGGGTATTGTCCATCAGCATGGAGTAGAGTTTGTGACTTTCCAGTTTCAAGGTGAGGCTAAGCAGTGGTGGAGAGCTTATGTGGAATATGCAGATCGTCAGCTTTACCCCCAATCACTTAGTTTCATGCCTTGTTTTTGGAAAAGTATGTTCCCCGGATCTTGAGAGATCGCAAGAAGTATGAGTTTATGTATTTGGAGCGGGATGGTATGACTGTAGCTGCTTATGAGGCTAAGTTCTATGGCTTGTCTAGATATGCTATGCAATTGGTAACTATTGAGAAGGAGATGATTCGTCTGTTTTTCAAAGGGTTGAACCCTGAACTTCAGGTATTGTTTGTTCACATGACTTCTGCAGGAAAAAACTTCAATGAGGTGACCGACTTTGTAAAGAAAGTAAAGGGAGTTAGACGTGATGGGCAGGCTAAGGCTTTGGCTAAAAAAGCCAAGAGCACAAGTAACTTTCAGGGATCTTATTCCAGAGGTTCAGGTAGGCCGATACTTGCAGCTCGGCCAATTCAGTCCGCCATGCCTGCTTCTACAGGTAGTTATTTGGGAACCTCACCACATAATTTTATTCAGGATAGCCAGGGAGCCGCGACTTCGGCCAGCGGCAGACCTTCTTTTGATCATACTTGTTATAATTGTGGGGAAACTGGAACATGAGGAGAGATTGTCCCCAACCGCGCATGTTGGATTCTAGCAGCATCAGACTATAATAGTTGTACCCGCGGGCCACATTAATAATGGTAGAGGACGTTCACAGGGTGGGAGAGGAGGAAATCAGTGAGGTCGTGGAGGTCAGGGTAATGGTAATGCAGGTAAGGGAGCAGCGCAACCAGGCAAAGAAGTCGTCCGTCAAGATGATAGGACCCAATTTTATGCCTTTTCGGGCAAGACCGAGGTGGAGACATCTGATGTAGTAATCACATATACTATTCTTGTTTGTGATCATATGGCTAATGTGTTATTTGAACCGGGTTATGATGTTTGCGCAATCAAGACACAACTCCCGATGCAAGTTTCTACGATCGTACAATAGTTTAGTAACCCAACCAAAGGTTGGGATCATTCCCAAGAGAGTGGTTTTGAGAATTAATAGAAAAATAAAATTTAGTTCGAACTAGTCATAGCTAAACACATTAACCATTAAAAACAATATAAATTAAAGGGGGACACAAGAGTGTCAATTAACAATGGGGTTTTTTCACTAGTAAGTAAAAACAACAAAGTAAACAAGGATTTCTAAGTAATGAGAGGGGATCCTTGGGATGTGACGGGAACACAGGTTAAGCTAGATTATTGGGTACATGCTTTCGATAAAAGATTCTAGAATAATTGTGACTAGGCTAAACTTTAATGGGGATAAGCTCTCTTTTGAGCAACTTACCCCGTTTCAAATGTGTTTCTCTCGGACACCCACTTGCCGCATTAAGACCAGCCTACGCCATAACCCACTCACTCTCTCGAGCTGAGTGTGTGGGAATGAGACTAAGATTCACTATCTCGAGCTGAACCTCATGTCGACCCACTCCTACCGGCCATTAATTTAGTAGTTTTAGTTTTACGACCTCTCTCTCGAGCAAGCTGAAAACACATAAATAAGCTTGTAGTTGCAACTACAAATTCATTAAATTCATCCACAACTACTAAACAAAATCACAATTAAACTACCATTAAACTATCAGCAAGCAAGATCCAACAATTATCTTAACCCATATTCGCTAAATCACACCCCAATAATTGGGGTTTTTAGCCACACATGTAAAAGAGATAGAAATTGATACCAAATTGAGTTCGCATTTAACTGGGTATAAAGATTTAAGTCTTGATACCGACCAAAATTGATGAATCCAAGAGACCCAAATCCAAATTTTGAAGATGAAACCCTTTGGTTCTTCCAAGTCTTCAAAACCCTCTCAAACTTAGAGCAAAAATATCAAAAAGTACTATTATATATTAAAATTATAATAATTGTTCCACTCTTAAAACTACAACTCTAACTAGTATTTATAGTTTTCACAGATTTGTGCTGCAGTGGATCATTCGGCGTCGTTAGTTGGAATCGTCGATCAACTCGATGATTCACCTTTTGGGGTAGTTCATCGCCGTCTTGCACCATCCTTCAACATTGTCGTGCTCTGGGTCATTGGGCGACATGGTACTGCTTCGTGGAACTTCTTGGCGATGCGTCGATTGCTCCTTTTTTCCGCCGACTTGATCCTTTCCTTCGGTGCTTAGCACACTGGAACAAAAGGCGAAGTAAGACCCTTCAGCGACTCGCCAAGTGGACTTGGCGATCCTCAAACCTTTATTTCTTTGTTCTATTCAACCTTTTCCTTCCTTTTTGTGACGTAGTGTCCATGCTTTCCTTCCAATCAACAAGTTGGGGGTGTGGTGAAAAGATAAGGGCAAGTCAAGAAGTGCAAGGAAAGTCTCCTCTTACCCATGATTTTAAGAAAAATGGAACCCCTCTCTCTATATATATATATATATAAAAGAATGAAAAAAAAAGTTGTGAAATAAGTACAAAAGAGATGGGGTTCCCAAACAATCCTTGAAAAGTGAATAATAAGATGACTTATGAGCACTAAAGAGAATGATGAAGGAAAAGGAAAAGAAGTGTTGTGAGCACCACATTTCATGAGGATGAAAGTCACTGACCCTAAATGACCATACCTTTGCACTCAACCCCATTACAAGCCTTGAAAAGATCTTTTTAATCTTGAGTGAGTTGAAACAAATGTTGATTGGAAGGAAAGCATGGACACTACGTCGCAAAAAGGAACAAAAAGGCTGAGAAGAACGAAGAAATGAAAGCCTGAGGATCACCGAGTCCACTTGGCGAGTTGCCGAAAGGTCTTTCTTCACCTTTTGTTCCAGTGTGCTGAGCCCTGAAGGAAAGGATCAAGTCGGCGGAGATAGGGAGTAGTTGGCGCATCGCTGAGAAGTTCCTTGAAGCAGTACCGTGTCACCCAATGACCCAGAGCACAACGATGTTGAAGGTTGGTGCAAAATGGTGATGAACTACACCAAAGGGTGAATCGCCGAGTTGATTGGCGATTCCGACTGGCTTGCTCGAGAGAGAGGTCGTAAAACTAAGACCACTAAATTGATGGCCAGTGAGTGGGTCGACATGAGGTTCAACTCGAGAGAGTGAATCCTAGGCCCATGTCCACACACTCAGCTCGAGAGAGTGAGTGGGTTAAGGCGTAGGCTGGTCTTCACGTGGCAAGTGGGTGTCTGAGAGGAACGCATTTGAAATGGGGTAAGTTGCTCGAGAGAGAGCTTATCCCCCTTAAAGTCTAGCCTAGTCACAATTACTCTATGAATCTTCTATCAAAAGCATGTACCCAATAATCTAGCTTAACCCGTATTCCCGTCACATCCCAAGGATCCCCTCTCATTACTTAGAAACCCTTGTTTATGTTGATGGTTTTCCCTTACTTGTGACAAAACCCCCCATTGTTAATTGACACTATTGTGTCCCCCTTTAATTTACAATGTTTTTATTCGTTAATGTCTTTAGCTATGACTAGTTAGAACTAAGTTTTACTTTTCTATTAATTCTCAAAACCACTCTCTTGGGAATGATCCCAACCCTTGGTTGGGTTACTAAACTATTGTACGATTGTAGACACTTGCATTTGAAGTTGTGTCTTGATTACGCAAACATCAAAATGACGCCTCTGCCGGGGAGTGGTGTTATTTGAGAATTTTTAGATTAGTAGAATTTTTGTTCTTCTTAGTTGTAGTTTTACTAACTTAGTTTTTAGTTTTGTTTTGATTGTTAGAGTTTTAAAGCAGGGGAGTTGAACATATCGAGCAGTACTTGCAAGCTAATAGAGCTGCCGTCATTAGAAGGGATGATGTTTCGAGATATGATCCTAACTATTAGGCAATCGGAAGGCGAATAGCTTCATGAGGCATGACTGAAGTTTAAAGCACTTCTAGGTCAGTGCCTTACTCACAGAATCCCCGAAAGAGTCATTTTGGAACCTTTCGCACATTTTCGCCACCCTTTATATGCTTATGAATGTGGTTGTTCTTTTGCAAAATTTATATCTCGGTCCCAATCAATACTGATGACTTGAATAGTTCTCTCAATCGAACAAACATGAATGCGCGACTACGATGAGGCCAAATGAAGTTGCATAGACAATATGTGAACCCTTTGCATCTCGTTGTGATTAGCCATTTATCAAATCGATTCTCTTGTGATGATCATTGCACACTAGCGAAAGTGTAGAGTTTTGTTTAATTGTAGTGTCAATGCCTAGTGTGATGAGCTTACTTTGAACCATGCATGATAGATCCTATAATTTACCCCATTGGTCCGGTCAACTAAGTGATGCTATCTCTTGATATGACCTTAGGCAACTTCTAAGAGTGTGAACCAATTTGACATATACCTCTTTTGTGACCTACCTTGTGAGTGTGTAAATCGCCTTTTTAACACCCCTTGAGCCTTACATTTCTTTGAAAGAAACTTGATGAAATCTAGACCATTCTTAATCCATTACTTGTGATCCTCATGAAGTCGTGGTTAGTTGAATAACCAACTTAGGCCAAAAGCCTAAGTTGGGAGTGTGGTGAAAAGAAAAGGGAAAGTCAAGAAGTGCAAGAAAAGTTTCCCTTAACCCATGGTGTTGAGAAAAATGGAACCCCTCCATTTTAAAAAAAAGAGACAAAAAGAAAAGAAAAAGAATGAAAAAGAAAGTTGTGGAATAAAGAACAAAAGAAATGGGGTTTCTAAACAATCCATGGAAAGTAAATAATGGGATGACTTATGAGCACTAGCAAAAATAAAGAAGAAAAAGGAAATGAAGTGTTATGAATACCACATCTCATGAGGATAGAAGTCATTGAACCTAAAATGACCATACATTTGCACTCAACCCCATAACAAGCCTTAGAAAGACCTTTTTGATCTTGAGTGAGCTGAAACAAATATCGATTGGAAAATACGGGCAAACCTATGGGTGCAAGCATGCATTGTGTTCATCTTTGTGAGTGTGAGCGTTGCATTTGATTCCGAAGCTTTACACTACAAACCATTGTGTGAATATGGAATCATTCCTTGTGTGAAGGCATTTGAACACTCTGGTTGAGCTTGAACTTGCATTTGAAGCAAGTATTGTGAGCATGAGTTTCTTTGATATTGGTGAGTCACAACTTGAATCTTTGAGTGCACATTTGATCTTTGCATAAGTAAATTGAGTCTTGTTGTGTGCATTCATGATTGAGTCTTGTGTAGCACTGTTAGAGACACCCTTTTTGAACGGCTGAACTTGAGTTTGCTTGAGGACGAGCAAAAGTTTAAGTTGGGGGTGTTGATGAGTCCACAAATTGGACTCATTTAGGGCTATATTATAATAGAAATTGTGTCCTCAAATGCTTATTTTATCTCAATATCTGATGAAAACCCTTAAGTTTCAGGTTTTTGATGTTTGAAGGAAAGCATGGACAGTACGTCGCAAAAAGGAACGAAAAGATTGAGAAGAACGAAGAAATGAAGGCCTGAGGATCGCAGAGTCCACTTGGCGAGTCGCCGAAGGGTCTTACTTTGCCTTTTGTTCCAGTGTCCTGAACCCTGAAAGAAAGGATCAAGTCGGCGGAGATAGGGAGCAGTCGACGCATCGCCGAGAAGTTCTGCGAAGCAGTACCATTTCACCTAATGACTCATAGCACGACGATGTTGAAGGATGGTGCAAGGCGGCGATGAACTACACCAAAGGGCGAATCGCCAAGTTGATCAGTGATTCCGACTAGTGACGCCGAATGATTCGTTGCAGCACAAATCTGTGAAAACTATAAATACTAGTTAGAGTTGTAGTTTTAAGAGTCAAACAATTATTATAATTCTCATATAGAATAGTACCTTTTGGTATTTTTTGCTCCGAGTTTGAGAGGGTTTTGAAGACTTGAAGAAGAAGAGGGTTTTATCTCCAAGGATTTGGACTTAGGTCTTTTGGATTCTTCATTCTTGGCCTGTAACAAGACTTAAATCTTCATACCCATTTGAATGCAAGCTCATTTAGGTATAAATTTCTATCTCTTGATGTGTGGCTAAAAACCCCAATTCTTGGGGTGTGATTTAGCGAATATGGGTTAAGATAATTGTTGGGTCTTGCTTGCTGATAGTTTAATTGTGATTTCGTTTAATGGTTTTGGATGGATTTAATGAATTTGTAGTTGCTAATACAAGTTTATTTACGTGTTTTCGGCTTGCTCGAGAGAGAGGTCGTAAAACTAAGACCACTAAATTGATGGCCAGTGAGTAGGTCGACATGAGGTTCAACTCGAGAGAGTGAATCCTAGGCCCATGTCCACACACTCAGCTCGAGAGAGTGAGTGGGTTAAGGCGTAGGCTGGTCTTCATGCGGCAATTGGGTGTCCGAGAGAAATGCATTTGAAACGGGGTAAGTTGCTTGAGAGAGAGCTTATCCCCCTTAAAGTCTAGCCTAGTCACAATTACTCTATGAATCTTCTATCAAAAGCATGTACCCAGTAATCTAGCTTAACCCGTATTCCCGTCACATCCCAAGGATCCCCTCTCATTACTTAGAAACCTTTGTTTATGTTGCTGGTTTTCCCTTACTTGTGACAAAACCCCCCATTGTTAATTGACACTATTGTGTCCCCCTTTAATTTACAATGTTTTTATTCGTTAATGTCTTTATCTACGACTACTTAGAACTAAGTTTTATTTTTCTATTAATTCTCAAAACCACTCTCTTGGGAATGATCCCAACCCTTGGGTGGGTTACTAAACTATTGTACGATTGTAGACACTTGCATTGGAAGTTGTGTCTTGATTACGCAAACATCACTTGCCGAAAGGATTGGGTTCAAATTAAAGCAAGTCGGCGAAGGGAAGGTCTTTTCGGCGAGCATGGGTTTGTCCGCCGAAAGTTACAGTGCATTAGGGGGTTAGAATAATATACAAAGGGTGATCAAGAGTACTTTCGGCGAGTCACCGAGTGCTTTCAGCGACTCGTGGATTCTCGCCAAAAGTTACAGACTCAAATATCCAATTTGACACGATATTAAGGGCGAGATGGAGACATTGGGTGAACCGCTGAAAGAGTCAGCAAGCACGACCCAACTCGCCAAATGGCCCAACGTGCCCATTTTCAATCCACCTTCTCGAATTCAATCCCGCAAACCCCGAAAACAAATCAATGAATGCACTAACGAAATTCAAACAAGACCCGCAGTACCCATTACCTCGGGATACTCGGATTTCTCCCGAATTTGCCTAATTTGGCGATTTGACGATATTTGCTTTTAAGAGTGGTGTCACCCGCTCTATCTTTGAGCAAATTTTTGAACATTTAGCACAAACGTGGGCTACTCAGACTTCACCCAGTCAATCTAACGACACACAATCACAACCCAATTCATTAAAAAGCGCAAAAATTACGGCATTTGACAATTAAACAATACAGGGAAAATTTTAAAATTAAAATAGGAATTTAAGCATTTTAATCCTATCAGAGAGGCCAAGCACACAACAATACATTACGATCATTGCGAATGAGTACAAAACTTTTGAGATTAATGCTAGGGTTTTAGAAACTAACCTTCAGTGCCGATTGAAATATGATTGAAATGCTAGGCGGCAAAGAAATCCTAGTTCCGAGCACCAATCAATAACTAAAATACTAATTGATAGCAAGGAGATTTAGAGTACTACCTTGGTGTGAGTTTTGAAGTTTAAAAAGTGAGGGAAAGTGAAGAAGTTTGAATTTTAAGACTTTTGGCCATTATAAACCGTCCAGTTCATGTCCATTCGGCGACGTTAGTATTGCTCGCCGATCTAATTGGCGATTCGCCGAATGGTCTCATGTCTCGCCGAGTTTTACAGGGCTTCTAGTGTACATGGAGGTCCAAACGGTGGACACTAGTGGGATCGCCAACACGTTCCGCGATTCACCAACTAGATTCTTATTTCGCAAACCTGCACTTTTCAACACATTCTTCGTTTTAACCTACAAAATCAACACACCATTATTTATAAAATCAAACTAAAGCATTTAAAACCTTGGGTTGACTCCCAAGAAGTGCCTTATTTAACGTCGTGGCTCGACGTGAGCTACCAGTCAAACTTCATCTCTGGATTAGACCTAATGCCACTAGGCAGCCCGCCTTTACTGCTTGGGTAGAGATGAGGCAATGTGTGGTCCAAGAGGTCTTCAATCAACTTGATTGATCTTGAGTGGGAGCCACTCATCTGATTCAGTACCTCCACTCTTTCCCTCATCGCCTCTAGCATTCTATCTTGCTCGTGAAGCTTTGGAGAATGATTAATAGCATATCCTCGATATGTTTATTTTCATTGCTCCTAGACCTTTCTCACTCATAACGATGTATGTGCCTCCTTTGGCTCTTGTACTGGTTTTCCACCTTTGAGATTTTGGTGGCCAAGTCGTTCAGTTGAGTTACTAGTGCAACTAACTTGAAGTCACCCTCGACTTCTTGGATCACCTCAGCTAACTTGCCACAACTTCCCTCAACCATGCTCATGGTTTCTACATACTAAAACTTTGAGAAAAACAAAACAAAAAATAAAATTAGTAAAACTACAACTATTAAAAATAGAAATTCTACTTAACTAAGAATTCCCAAATAACACCACTCCCCGGCAACAACGCCATTTTGATATTTGCGTAACCAAGACACAACTTCCAATGCAAGTGTCTATGATCATACAATAGTTTAGTAACCCAACCAAGGGTTCAGATCGTTCTCAAGAGAGTGGTTTTGAGAATTAATAGAAAAATAAAATTTAGTTCTAACTAGTCGTAGCTAAAGACATTAACGATTAAAAAGATTGTAAATTAAAGGGGGATACAAGAGTGTCAATTAACAATGGCGTTTGTCACTAGTAAATAAAAAATCAAAGTAAATAAGGATTTCTAAGTAATGAGAGGGGATCCTTGGGATGTGATTAGAATACGGGTTAAGCTAGATTATTGGGTACATGCTTTCGATAAAAGATTCATAGAATAATTGTGACTAGGCTAAACTTTAAGAGGGATAAGCTCTCTCTCGAGCAACTTACCCTGTTTCAAATGCATTCCTCTCAGACACCCACTTGCCGCATGAAGACTAGCCTACACCTTAACCCACTCACTCTCTCGAGCTGAGTGTGTTGGAATGAGACTAGGACTTACTCTCTCGAGCTGAACCTCAAGTCGACCCACTCCCACTGGCCATCAATTTAGTAATTTTAGTTTTACGACCTCTCTCTCTCGCAAGCCAAAAACACATAAATAAACTTATATTTTCAACTACAAATTCATTAAATTCATCCACAACTACTAAACGAAATCACAATTAAACTATGATTAAACTATAAACAAGCAAGACCCAACAATTATCTTAACCTATATTCGCTAAATCACATCCCAAGGATTGGGGTTTTTTGCCACACATGTATAAGAGATAGAAATTTATACCAAATTGAGCTCACATTCAACTGGGTATGACGATTTAAGTCTTGATACAGGCCAAAATTGAAGAATCCAAGAGACCCAAATCCAAATCTTGAAGATGAAACCCTTTGGATCTTCAAGTCTTCAAAGCCCTCTCTTACTAAAAGCAAAAATATCAAAAAGTACTATTCTATATTAAAATTATAATAATTGTTCCACTCTTAAAACTACAACTCTAACTAGTATTTATAGTTTTCACAGATTTGTGCTGCAGCGGATCATTCGGGGTCATTAGTCGAAATCGCCGATCAACTCAGTGATTCTCCTTTTGGTGTAGTTTATCGCTGTCTTGGAACAACCTTCAGCATCGTCGTGCTCTGGGTCATTGGGCGACATGGTACTGCTTCGCGGAACTTCTCGGTGATGCGCCGACTTCTCCCTTTTTCCATCGACTTGATCCTTTCCTTCAGGGCCCAGCACACTGGAACAAAATGCGAAGAAAGACCCTTCGACGACTCGCCAATTGGACTTGGCGATCCTCAGGCCTTCATTTCTTAGTTCTTTTCAACCTTTTCATTCCTTTTTGCGAAGTAGTGTCCATGCTTTCCTTCAAACTTCAAATACGTGAAACTTAAGGGTTTTCATCAGATATTGAGATAAATAAGCATTTGAGGACACACTTTTTATTAAAATATAGCCCTAAATGAGTCCAATTTGTGGACTTAGCAGGTTCTACTTTTTCATAGGTGTCAGTTTAGTTTTCCTTGGGATTTGATGTAGTTTGTGATGTACTTGATGCCCCATCCATGTTTCAACCCCAGTTGGAGAGTTTGTCATAGTCACCCATGTTTATCGTGCTTGTTCTGTTATGTTTATGGGTTCCCAAACTTGGGTTGATTTGGTTATTTTGGACATGATTGACTTTGATATAATCTTAGGCATGACTTGGTTGTTCCTCTATTATGCTGTGTTAAATTGTAACACTAAGTTTGTGACTCTAGAGATTCTGGGTAGGAAAAAGTTAGAGTGGGAAGGGGTGTACAATCCTAATCCAGCTAAGGTCATATCCTCCATTCGGGCTAGGAAACTGGTGGGGCAGGGTTGTTTGGCCTATTTGAATCATATTCAGGATGTTGAGGTTGAGTCTCCCTCTATTGAGTCTATTCATGTGGTGTCAGAATTTAGAGAAGTGTTTCCTACTAGTTTGCCTGGTATGCCTCCGGATAGAGATATAGATTTTTGCATTGATTTGGAACCTAGTACCCGCCCCATATCCATTCCTCCTTATCGAATGGCTCCGGCGGAGTTAAGAGAGCTTAAGGCTCAAATTCAGGAACATCATGATAAAGGCTTCATCCGTCCTAGTGCTTCCCCTTGGGGTGCTCCTATTTTGTTTGTTAAGAATAAGGATGGTAGTATGAGAATGTGCATAGACTACCGACAGTTGAATATGGTCACCATTCGAAATAAGTATCTGTTGCCTTGGATAAATGATCTTTTTCACCAGTTGCAAGGTGCATCAGTTTTCTCTAAGATTGATCTAAGGTATGGTTACCATCAGTTAAAGATGAGACTTGAGGATGTACCAAAGACGACATTTAGGACCTGCTATGGGCACTATGAGTTTCTAGTGATGTCGTTTGGGTTAACAAATGCGCTTGTAGTTTTCATGAGTTTGATGAATGGGGTGTTCAAACCATTTCCAGATTCGTTTGATATTGTTTTCATTAACGACATTTTGGTTTATTCAAAGAGTAAGAAAGAGCATGCCGACCATCTTCGTATTATTCTGGGTGTTCTTGGGAGACAAACGTTATACGCCAAATTTTCCAAGTTTGAGTTTTGGTTGGATTCAGTTGCCTTTATGGGACATGTGGTTTTAAGGGAAGGGATAGTGGTAGATTCCCAAAAGATTGAAGCAGTTAAGAATTGGGTTCGGTCTAGCTCTGTGACTGAAGTTAGGAGTTTTGTGGGGCTCGCTAGCTACTATCATCGATTTGTGAAAGCCTTTTGTTCTATTGCCACACATTTGACAAGGTTGATAAAAAAGGTGGTGCCTTTTGAATGGAATGAAAAGTGTGAAGAGAGCTTTCAAAAGCTCAAGACTCTTTTGACCACAACACCTATCATGGCACTATCGGTGGAAGGTAAGGATTTCATTGTTTATTGTGATGCTTCACATTCGGGTTTTGGTGCTTTATAATACAGGATAAGAATGTTATAGCTTATGCGTGGCGTATGTTGAAGGTGCATGAGAGGATTTACCCTACACATGATTTAGAGTTAGAAGCACTAGTGTTTGGTCTTAAGATCTGGCGGCATTACCTCTATGGTGTCAAGTATGATGTGTTTTCCGATCATCATAGTTTGCAACATGTATTCACTCAAAAGGATTTGAATTTGAGACAACGAAGGTGGATGGAGTTACTCAAGGCTTATAATGTGACCATCTAGTATCATCCGGGTAAGGCTAATGTAGTGGCGGACGCATTAAGTCGAAAAGCGGTGAGTATGGGTAGTTTCACTTGTTTGAGTGTATCCAAGCGGCCTTTGGCTAAGGAAATCCAAACCTTAGAGTATAAGTTCATGCAGTTGGGCATCTCAGAAAAAGGTGGGGTGTTAGCTAGCATTGAGGTTAGGACCACGTTCATTGAAGAGATCAAAGCCAAATAGTTCAAGGATGACAGTTTGAATGAGCTCTGAAAGAACACAGTGTCTGGTAAGGCACAAGATGCGACTTTAGATGTGGAGGGGGGGGGGGAGTGCTCAGCTTTAAAGGAAGAATTTATGTTCCTCGAATAGATGACTTGATTCAAAAATTGTTGACAGAGTCTTATGGTTCGCGGTATTCTATTCATCCCTATGTGACCAAGATGTACTAAGATTTGAAGTGACTTTATTGGTGGCCGGGCATGAAGAAAGACATAGCTGAGTTTGTGGCTAAGTGTCTAAACTGTCAGCAAGTAAAGTATGAACACCAAAGGCCTGCAGGTTTGCTTCAGAGAATGTCAACCCGAAATGGAAGTGGGAATGGATATCTATGGATTTTGTGGTTGGTCTCCCCAAGACTTTGGGGAAGTTTGATTCTATTTGGGTGGTGGTTGACAGATTGACTAAGTCAGCCCACTTTATTCCAGTCAGAATAGATTATAATGCTCAGCAATTGGCTAAGGTTTATGTGAAAGAGATAGTGAGGTTGCACGGGGTGCCCCTTTCTATCATCTCATACCGTGGTACACAGTTCACATCCAAGTTTTTGGAGGAAATTACATGATGAATTGGGCACTCAACTCACCTTTAGCACAACCTTTCATCCGCAGACGGCCGGGCAGTCAGAGAGGACTATTCAAGTGTTAGAGGACATTGGAATAAGTTCCTACCGTTGTGTGAGTTCTCCTATAACAACACTTACCACTCCAGCATTGATATGGCATTGTTTGAGGAACTTTATGGGAGGGGATGTACATCACCCATATGATGGTTTGAGGCTGGAGATATGAAACCGTTGGGGGTTGACTTGGTGAAGGATGCTTAGGATAAGGCAAGAAGCATCCAAGCTAAGCTCCTAGCAGCCCAAAGTTGACAGAAAAAGTATGTAGACCATAAGTTAAGAGACATGACATTTCAGACTGGTGATAAAGTTCTTCTTAAAGTATCACTCATGAAAGAGGTGATGAGATTTTGCAAGAAGGGCAAGCTTAGTCCTCGATACATTGATCCATTTGATATTCTTGAATGTGTAGGGCCAATGGCTTATAGATTGGCTTTACCACCTAGCTCATCTAGAGTTCATCCAGTGTTTCATATGTCAATGTTGAAGAATTATCATGGGGATGGAGATTTCATCATAAAGTGGGACTGAGTGTTGTTAGACAAATACCTTCAGTATGAGAAGGAACTTATTGCAATTTTTGATTGTGATGTCTAGAAGCTGAGGACCAAAGAGATTAAATCCGTGAAAGTTCAATGGAAGCTGAGGACCAAAGAGATTAAGTCCATGAAAGTTCAGTGGAAACATCGTCTAGTTGAGGAAACTACTTGGGAAACTAAGAAGGACATACGGGACAAGTATCCCTAGTTGTTCAATGATTTAGGTACTACTCTACCCTTACTTTAGCCCATTTTTCCTAGTTGTCACTCGGGGGCGAGTGTGGGTAAATTGGTATCTATTGTATCGACCTTTTCCCGTCGTTATAGAAATGCCAACGGGGAAAGAATTGGGGCCAGAAAAAGTTTTGTAGTAACTTGGGATTTCCTAGCCTAGTCTAGATTTGGACGAAATCGGAGTCATGCGAGTCTAGGAAAATCTGGTAATGAATTAGAGATTTAATAATTAATTTGATTACATTAGTGAATAGCTAAGACGTTAAGGAACCCGTACGACTTTACAAAATCGAGTTCGGGTGAGTAGAACTCTCAAAACTGACCTTAGTGTGAACGGGTAGTTTTTGAATGTCATGAGTTAGAGTGTGTTGTGAAATGGGGGCTTGGAACACAAATTACGAGGTTCTATCTTCGTGTAAGCCGCTAGGGCGGGGACGCTGTGGTGGGATGGGGTCCGTCGTAGCGGCTCGGTCACGATTTAAGTCGGGATTAAATCTAAAAAATGTTATTTTCTGCAAGTTTCATTCTTGAGAGCTCGGAGACAACCCATGTAATTTCTTGACAATTTTCCACTGCTTTTGGTGCAAAAGGTAAGGATTTTACTCTCCTAATCTGTTTTTCGATCCGTAGAACGTAGATTCTTGGTTAAATATTATTGGCGGAGGGTTTTGGACTGAATTTGATGGTGGGAAAAAGCCCTAGCTGCACCTTAGGATCATGGGTTATTGGGTTAGTTATAATCTGGGTAATTAGACCTTAATGTATTGATCCTTGTATTAATTTAATGTTTTTAGACCACGAATAGGTGGAAAGAATGCGGAAAGGAAAGATTCAAGTGCCTTAGGGGATTCAAGCTTGGTTTTGAGGTAGGTGATGGTTTGATTTGTTGTTTGCGTGATATATATGTTGGTGATTACTTCATTGTAATGCATGTGTATTTGAATGAAGCCTTTTTTATCAAACCTAATGAAATGAGTACGAATGAGTAAATGTATGCCATGATTTGACACTTTATTGTATGGTTGTGAGAATGTACATATGAGCGTGATTGTAATTGTGGTTGTGTTGAATGGACCAGATGTCATGTTCCGGTGGATATATGGGATTAGGTGTCACGTACGACACAATAATTGGGATCGGGTATCATGTTCTGGTACACTAACAGTTTGGGTATGGGTTCCATGAGAGGACCATTGAATTGTCATTACTTGTTATTGAGAATGTGAATTTGTACATTGCTCTTGAGTTGATAATTGTGTATACATTCTGTGCATGTCATGTTTACCTTGTTGTGAGTGCTTATATATGCTGCGTTTACTGGAATAGCCGTGTGATCCTACCAGTACACGTTGGTTGTGTCCTGATACTGCACTTGCTCGTTTTTTGTTGAGTACATGACATCTTCAGGCGGCTACTGATAGACCTCAGCTAGGAGAGTAGTGATTGAGATCGGATTTCAAGGGTGAGCCAACCCTTTTAGGCTGCCATGAAGTCCTTCATTTTGTTTAGTCCATCTATTCAGACTTAAGACTATTGTTTAGATACTTTTATGTTTGGTTGGGGTTGTACCCTTTTCTTAGACTTGTTGCGCTTTAGATGTTTTGGTACATTAACTTACAGGTTCTAGGAATGGTTTTCTGCAATGTTTGGTAGTTTTTTTTTTGATAATTTCTGGAGTTTATGGGAACTCCAGTTTTCTTTACACATTTAAACCTGCTTTCGTATCTTTAAATGTTCTAGTTTTCGTTAAATTGTGTAGATGGGTTGTAGTTATGGTTCTCCCACCGGAGGGTTTGTGTGGATGCCAATCACGATGGTCTGGATCGTGACATAGCAAAATATATTGTTTTGCCTGGTTTCTGTAGAACATGTTGATCACTCTAATAGCTGTAAAAGGAAAAAGAAAATCAGATCTCACACTAAACAAATTTGGAAGCACAAATAAACGATTGCAATTACTTGTATGCTTATGTGAAGATTGTGAGATGAAAAATACAACAATTTAAGGAGACATATAACATATGATTATTTAGTAAATAGAAGACTATCAGCTAGGAGAGCAAATGAAAAATAGAAGCGACAAATGATACAATATTTAGAAATTGAGAACACAACATATGTTTTCTTTCCTTATCTCTATTTTCTATCATTTTATTCATAAATGCATTTACTTAGAGCTAATATGATTTATTATTGGAAAACTTGACGTAGTCTAGAGATATCTTTTAATGCCATTTGTTTCTTAGCTTTAGTTCATCTGTTGCTTACATTCTACTTACATATACTCCGAAGCTATAAAAATACATACAATTTCTCTGTTCAAGTTGTCCAAGAGTAAAAACAAAAGTTAACAATATGATCAATGAACACGTTTTCAACATCTGTGCTTCTTTTTTTATAGGTAAAAACATATTTCAAATTTTTGACTGTCTTCTCAATTGTTTCTTCTTTCTGGCCAATAAGAATTGATGAACTTTTGTCTAATTGTTATTATCCTAAACACATGAGGAGAACCATTTTCTAGCCATGCTCAGTTTCTCACTGCAATTCATAAAGTTAAGCAAATAGTACATATTTTTTTACCTTGAAACCAACACACCATGAACAATAGAATAAGAGACATCCATTGAAGTTAAAAACTCAATTTCATTTTCGTAACTATTATGTGTCAAAGCATTATATCTTATGGAGAAATCCTTCATTCTATCAACAACTTAATTTCACAACGTAAACATAATCATAGAGATTCTACTATTATACATTGTACACATTAGTCAATAATCAAGTCTAATGAAAAAAAAACAAATAACTTAGAGAGAATGAAATCAGCACATTAATATTTCCATAACATAGAAGTCATCATGGATTACTCTACTCTACAATAATAGTTTCAACTATGACTCTCCAATCAATCAAATCATATAAGAAAAATAACTACTTAAAAATGAAAAACTCACTCGACCTTTTTATTTCCTCTTTCTCACACGAACTAACAAAAATAGGACATAACATTTTAACTTACATAAAACAAAGATTAAAACAAAACTTTACCAATGTTCATTTTTTTTTTACATAAAGCAGAAATTGCTTGATTTTTTTTTGTATGAAACAAAGAAGCAAGATGGCGAGAGAAAAAAAAGGATAGCCAGAGAACTCAATATATTGTTATTGTATTGATGGTATATATTCATCTTTGTGAAACTCAAGTAGAAGAAGAGACATACATGTCAAGCTGGAATGAGTGGTTAGTTGCATATTTGCATGAGAGTTGTTGATAGACAAAAGCAAATAAATCTACAAAAATCAAAGATTACTATGAAGATACATCAAATTGTGCCAGGAGTTTCACCAATTAGGAGAATACATTAAGATAAGCGTTATAGTTCATTTCTTACTACTTCTCAATATGAGATGCCAACATATCGATAGAGCAAGTCGTTCCCTTGAAGTCCTCGCTCATTTATCTCGGTAAACTCTAATGAATTCTATGTGCTTTTGAAGAATAATCAAACTTTAATGTTAATGATAAATAGTCGATTCGATTTTGTAATTTCTATTTAAGTTAAACAAAGTTGACTTGTAGCAACATCCTATTAAAAAAGGTAAACTTACAGAGAGTCACATATTTGACCTATTTAGATAAAGAGGAAGAGCATGCATATGAACAAGCCATTATGTAAGGGAAGAAAAATAAAATAGCAAGAATGAAGACATATGGAACAAAATTACACCTCAAACTAATGATTTTAATAAATTTAATAAAAATCTCATACTTAAAATCAACTAAAATAGAATTAGCTATTTGGAAATATGAGGGGAAAAATAAATTTTACCTACCCATTGAAAATTCTTGAATACATACGTCAATGACGGATCTTCTATAGAAAATTTACACTTAATATTCACATTCACTTCTTAAAAAACTAAATTCTTCATTATCAACTAAAGAAGCAACAAAGTACATGAAAAATTCATTAGCAACCTTCAAATATTGTGATCAATTCTCAAAAGTGACCCAAAATCTTTACACAAAGGGAAAAATAGAAAAAGCAATGAAACAACGAAAATAAAAAAGTTCAGTAGAAGCAGCTAAGAAATGGGCATAGGAAAACAAATTAGGAATGACACAAAATGAGGAAGAAGGGGAAACGAAAGCAAATATGTATACATATTACATACAAATAAAAAAGCAAATACATGTCAGTCAAAAGGAAAAGTGAAGGAGTAGTAAACCTGAAATACATACACATGGTTAAACGAGAAGGCAAATAAACAAAATAAGTTCACATTTATGGTACACCATACAATACCATTTGTACAACTCAAGAGAGCAGTGTTTGAAAATCCAAACTGCCACTTGTAAAATAGGATAAAATAATAAAATAATATTTTGATTTTATGTCGACTGAATTACAATGATTTGAAGAAGTAGTTCATATTCGAACATGACTAAATTAAATGAATATTGTTCGAAAAGTTTGAAAACATTGGCAGTTTATCCATTATTGTAAAATGAGTTTATTAAATTTATTTTTATTTTGATAAATTGACTATTACAATTTGTATTTTATGATATTCGAACTTATACATTAAACTTAAGCTCATTTATAATTTTTTGGGCCTTTTAAACGCATAGATATAAGGAAAATTATACAGATTGAACCAATTAATGAAAGAGAAAATTTCATAATAAATATTTATAAGACAATTTATTACTAGTTATGACATTATTGTTTATGTTTCAAGTTTTAATTGTAAAAAACTTATAAGATATAACATTTGTTAAATATATATAAAAAAAATTGAAAGAGAAAATAACAAACATATTAATGTATTAATGATAATAAAAAATTGAATTAAAATAACTCCAAATCAATTCATAAAAAATATTCTTTCCTTAAATGTAGTGGTTAGTAACGGGTAAGATATACTAATTTTTTATTTTCTCCTTATTTGTTGATCACTATGTTAGTTGTTAATTTGATATCAATTATCACGACCCAATGTATACCCTAGGCATAACATGGCGCATAGGACCCGAGAGGACCTACACATGCTACTTAGCATATATCATACCAGATAATAGAAAATCAAGAGAGTTTAAAAGATAGTTTCAAATCATAAGAGTTGATAAAATGTAGGGGAAGTCTAACATAGTCTCATAGCCATCTATTACATCAAGGAATGATTGAGACATAACCCATACCTCACACACAAAATCTGAAATAAAAAGATGAAAGCAATAAAAGAGTCTCGGTCTTCGGAACATGAGGACTCACTAATTAATAGCTCAATGTGGGATCACTAGCCACGAGCGTGCAGAATAGAAGCGTTTGACGCTACATTAGTGAAACAATGTAGGCAAGACTATTGATGAGTCCACAAATTGGACTCATTTAGGGCTATATTTTAACAGAAATTGTGTCCTCAAATGCTTATTTTATCTCAATATCTGATGAAACCCTTAAGTTTTAGGTATTTGAAGTTTGATGGAAAGCATGGACACTACGTCGCAAAAAGGAATGAAAAGGCTGAAAAGAATGAAGAAATGAAGGCATGAGGATCGCCGAGTCCACTTGGCGAGTCGTCGAAGGGTCTTACTTCGACTTTTGTTCCAATGTGCTGAGCCCTGAAGGAAAGGATCAAGTCGGCGGAAAAAGGGAGCAGTCGGTGCATCGCTAAGAAGTTTCGCGAATCAATACCATGTCGCCCAATGAACCAGAGCACGACGATGCTGAAGGATGGTGTAAGACGGTGATGAACTACACAAAAAGCCGAATCGCCGAGTTGATCGGCGATTCCGACTAATGACGCCGAATGATCCGCTGCTGCACAAATCTGTGAAAACTATAAATACTAGTTAGAGTTGTAGTTTTAAGTGTCAAATAATTATTATAATTTTCATATAGAATAGTACTTTTTGATATTTTAGCTCTAAGTTTGAGAGGGTTTTGAAGACTTGAAGTTCCAAAGGGTTTCATCTTCAAGATTTGGATTTGGGTCTCTTGGATTCTTCAATTTTGGCCTGTATCAAGATTTAAATCTTCATACCTAGTTGAATGCAAGCTCAATTTGGTATAAATTTCTATCTCTTATACATGTGTGGCTAAGAACCCCAATTCTTGGGTTGTGATTTAGCGAATATAGGTTAAGATAATTGTTGGGTCTTGCTTGCTGATAGTTTAATCGTAGTTTAATTGTGATTTTGTTTAGTAGTTGTGGATGAATTTAATGGATTTGTAGTTGCAAATACAAGTTTATTTATGTATTTTCGGCTTGCTCGAAAGAGAGGTCGTAAAACTAAAACTACTAACTTGATGGCCGGTGGGAGTGGGTCGACATGAGGTTCAGCTCGAGAGAGTGAATCTTAGTCTCATTCCCACACACTCAGCTCGAGAGAGTGAGTGGGCTAAGGCCTAGGCTGGTCTTCATGCGGAAAGTGGGTGTCCGAGAGGAACACATTTGAAACGGGGTAAGTTGCTCGATAGAGAGCTTATCCCCCTTAAAGTTTAGCCTAGTCACAATTATTCTATGAATCTTCAATCGAAAGCATGTACCCAATAATCTAGCTTAGCCCGTATTCCCATCACATCCCAAGGATCCCCTCTCATTACTTAGTAATCCTTGTTTGTTTTGCTGTTTTTACTCACTAGTGACAAAACCCCATTGTTAATTGACATTCTTGTGACCCCCTTTAATTTATAATGTTTTTAATCGTTAATGCTTTTAGCTACGACTAGTTAGAACTAATTTTATTCTTCTATTAATTCTCAAAACCACTCTCTTGGGAATGATCCCAACCCTTGGTTGGGTTACTAAACTATTGTACAATCATGGACACTTGCATCGGAAGTTGTGTCTTGATTATGCAAACATCAACTATGCGAAGTACATGGAATGTACAAAGTATGATAACAATCCATAAGAGTTATGAAATCATGCTAACAATGACTTTACATGACATACAATGACCAAGCCACTACAACATTTTAATTTGGACAACGCTTGTAAAGTGTTGCCTAAAATATTTTTGGGGACTCTTTTAAAGTGTTGCCCAAGTTTTTAACTTTTGACTTCAATAATATTGACAACACTTGTAAAGTGTACTCTTTAATGGTATAGACTACACTTTATATGCGTTGTTATAGCATGATATAATTGGCAACAACTATTTACATATATGGCCACACTTTTAAAGTGTTCTATTTTTATAATTGTAAAAACAACACATTAAAAATGTGGCCTTAAAGTTTTCACTAAAATATTATATTGCCTCCAACATTTTTAACTCTCCCTCCAATTTTTATAGGGAAAAAAAATCAATTCATAAAACATAAAACATAAAAAAACATAAAACAGAAAAAATTCACAGGTTTTAGGTCTCACAGAGGCCTTTTCTCTCCAAGTCTAAAATTTCTTGAAGATCATTTCAGATCCCTCATAGATTTCTTGTTGAACGACGCCTTTAAGATTTTTCAATTTCATGGTTGTTCATCTCCGACATATGAAAATCCCTCATAGATTTTTCGTTGTTCATCAAGGATTGAACAATATACTTCACTTGAGAAGATGATGTCTTAAAGCTTCATCACCCTGAAAGGATTTTGTTGGGATAGGGTTTATTAGGTAAGAAATTCTATCTTTGAAAGTCTAAATTTATGACATCTGGGTTTATTGTATGCGTGTGGTTACACATTTAGCTTTAGGATTTTTATATTCTTGTGTTGTTGATACAATTTTTGTTGATTTTTGGGAGTCTAGATCGTAGTTGTATTACCCACATCAGTTGATTCTTTACCCTAATTTTCTCTTTTAGATTTGTTAGTTTCCCTTGAACCCACTGTACTTTTGGAGATTTAAGAAGAAACATGAGAGTAGAACCTTTTTATCAATGATACGCCTAAGTGTTAAAGGTGTTGTCTTGTACTGCTATTTTCCTCTATTTATAGTTTATGTTATTGGGTATCAGTTAAAATTTTAAATGTTTGAACAAAGGCTCTTTCTTGATGCATGTAGAACTTTCTTTTTTAGGTTTAATTTTTGGCTAAAAATTAGAGTCTCTTAGCATGAGGATTTTCAAGATTTATGTATTTAAATGATTCTTCATATGAATGTCACTGGGGAAATAATTCTTTTCAGATTATTTAGAGACTTGGATTTTCAGTTTAGTGTAAGATTGTTGAGATTTTATAGTTTCAAATTAATCATAGTTTAATTACTTTTATGAAAAAAACTGGTTAGTTTGGAATGAAATGAGCTCAATTGGATCAGAGTGGATATTGAAGATTTATATAGCTAACCCCAACTAGCTTGGGATTGTGGCGTAGTTGATTGACTGATCATTGATATTTGTTTGAATGATTGTGAACTACTCAGTTAAGTTGTTGGTGGGATTGTGGCATAATTATTATCTGCTATGTTGATCTTGCAGACTTTGACTATGCTGCTAGTTAGTCTCATACTTGTTGCATTAATCACTAAATAAGTATGCTACTTTTTTTTATTGGACTTATAAGCTGAGTAGGGTTGAAATCGTCCATGATAATGTAGGTTTCATGTAAATCTTATAAGTATTATATTTTTGTTGCTTCACCTTTATTATTTTCTGAAACTTGAGCATCTTAGATTCTATCTTGTAGTAGTATTAAACCCTTAGTTAACAGAGGATTCATCTTTTTACAGATAACAAATTGAGGATTTCTCTTTGTCTAAAGGAAAATTGGACCAATTGAGTATTTCTCTTTGCACAAATTTCAGACGAATTCCAATTTTTGAAGGATTTCTACTTTATCAGGTAAATCATATGAAATTGTTATTGTTTTTTTACCTCGATAAACTTCTGTATCCTATATGTAAAAGGGTTTTGTGTTATCATGTAAAACGACAAGTTTATGTATCAAAATTCATGAACCTTTTGTATCTAAAAGAGCTTCTATGTTATCAAGAAAGACTCAAAATGATTCCCGTCTTTGTTCAGAAGGAATAGAAGTGATCAAAACAGGGTTAACGGGTCAACTCTCTTGGTTATATTTAATGAAGAGAGTTTTGAACTGAAAAATTATGGTAATTTGAACAAGTTTTTAGTATTCATTCTACCTAAGCACTGTAAAATGGTTAGCTTACTGAATGGACAAGTATCATATAATTTTTTAAACCACTAATAGTAGTTGAGTGAGAGGACAATGGTGTTTTAATTCTATTTTGATTGATTGTATGTTTACAAGATGTTTACATAATATAATGTGTTTGCGGCCCTTTTAAACTAGTAAAGATATGTATTACTGAAGTTGTTGAGCTTGTCTAAAAATAGGAGCACTTAAAATCTGATTCAACTTGCCTACTTTAGATCATGACAACAATTTTTTTTCCTAATTTTAGAACATGGAAGGTTACATAACACTTAAGTAAAATTAGTGAATTTTTTTTAAAATCAGGTTTCAGTAAACTTTATCACAGGACTGAGTTAACCTTTGAATACTTCCAGTGTCTTGAAAAATTTCATAACTTCTTATTCACAGTCCTTGTATAAATAAAATTTCACCCTTGAGGATCCCAGATTACAACTAACCTTGCTTCAGGTTAGGTATAACTGAGAATGAAAGAAACTTTATGAAGCGTTAAGCTTTTTCGTATGATCGACTATCTATTATAGGATCATTGTAATGTTTTCTTGAATATTTAAACATGGTAGTATATGTTTGATATTTCTCTGACTATGTGTGCCGATGTTATTAAAAGCGAGCGCTTTGTTGCTTAAAGAGAGAAGCAAAGCAAAGCGAAGCTGTATCATTTTTTTTTTGCAGTGAAGCGAAGCTATGGTAAAAAAGCAAGCGAGAAGCGATTTCTCGCTTTTATGCTTAAGCGAGGTCGACAGTAACTAGGGCTTTTCTTTATTTCGTAAAAACACTTTGTGCCTTCTTTCCAAACATTTCCCTCTATTTAACTTCTTTTGTTGTGACACTCTTTCAAGTGACTGCAAGTTAAGTTTTTCATCTCTTCCTTTTTTTTCTACTTCTTCTTTTCTCTGTTTCTCTGGCTACAATTTATTTTTTCAATTGCGTCTGCTATATTTCCTAGTTTGTTTTTTCCTGTTTTTAAATATAATCTTCTCTGTTTTTTTTTCTTTCAGTTTCAGAATTTTTTTTCTCTGCTTTTTATTGTTTTCTCTGTTATGCTCTGTTTTTTATCCATATTCTGCAATTTTTCCTCTGTTCTAAAATTTTTTTTGCTGTTCCGTGTTTGTTTTCACTGTTCTTTTTTTTTGGGGGTAAATTATATTTACTTTTTAATTTAAGAATTGAAAGATTTGCTAAATATGTTATTTCTATTGAGTTCTTGGTTATTTATCTATGCATATTTGATATTTTTGTTTTTGTATTAAATAGCACTTTAGTTGAAAAAGGTGTGCGCTTTGCTTCATGCTTCTCGCTTTGGTGTGTGCACAAGAAGGAGGTCCAAAATTTTAAACAACTGTAAAAGATTTTCACACTATATTGTACTGTTGGTCTTCTAAAAAATGTGTTTGAACTTCTTTATAATGTTGCTTTCAATCTGAACCTGCTTCTTGATATAATTTCATGATATGAATTCGTTCATTTAAATTCCTTAATTTGTAAGGATAAATTTGTGGACATTAGTTCTTTGCTTAAATGAAGTCCTATGTTGTTTTAGCACTTCAACACTTTGTCAATTTTGCTTCAACCAGAATCGTCTTCGACATCTCATCTCGCTTCATCGACTCTGTGGTAGGTAGGCTTTGGACATTTCTTCAAGTTTCAACATTTACTAGAAACAACCTCTATTCTTAGAAGGTCAGAAGGTAGAGTTTGAGAGACGATAAAAGTAAGTTAAAGCTTGACCATGCTTAGGATTATGTTATGTTTTTCTTGAATATGTTGAATTTCCTATGATTCTTATATTCTTAGGTATTTCCTATGATTCTTATATTCTTAGGATGGTCTGATTGTCAAACTTTTTTTATTTTGTTAAAACTTCTATTTGACTAAGGTTGTTAATTTTTTGTAGTTAAATAACAGTTGAGGTAAATTAAGTAAAGTAGAATGAGCTACAAATTAAGGAAATTTGATCAAGTTTTGAGCATTCGTTTAACTAGAGTGTATAATTGATTAGTTTTCTATGTAAACTGTGCAAAACAAATTTGATGATGAGTATATAAATTCACTCATGAAACTTTAACTTTTAATCAATTGAATTCCATTTGTTTACTTTCTTTCTTAGTTGTGCCTATTCTATTAATTTTACTTATTTTTCCTCAAAAGTATAGTCAAAATTCAAAAATATTTGTGGAGAATTCGAGGTTTGATTTGGCATAGCATAAGTGCCATGACTAGGTAAGAAATTTTTATCATCTCATAACACATGATTGTGAATACTTACTCATGACTATTAAAATTTATTTGTGAAGCCGTTAATGATTTAATGATTGTTTACTGAAATATAAAATGTCAATATTTATTTTTAGGAATTCGAATCTTCCATCCAAGGATTGGATGGATTTTGCAAGGTATAGCAAAGAGTATATTAATTGTGTTGAATCATTCCTAGATTTTGCTTACTCTTATGGAAATCGTCAAGGCGAGGAAATTCAGTGTCCATGTGCAAAGTGATGTAATATTCATTGGACTCAAAGGAATGTAGTGTATGATCATCTAATATGCTATGGATTTGTTAAAAGTTATACTAGATGGATCAATCACGTGAAATGAGATATCAAGTTGAATGTTGAAGATGATATGGATTACTCACCTGACATTGATCAGTTTCTGGAAAAACAATGGATACACAATGAACATGATATTCATGATCTACCAAATTTCTTTTGATATAATTTGTAGCATGAAGCCAAAGACAACAAGAGGAACCATTCTGAAATGTTTATCTCAACTCGTACAAAAACAGGAAAGGAAATTCAGGCCAATACCCAAGTTGCAATAGTAAGTTTTTTAAAGAGGATTAGTAGTGAATTTAATTCAAACTTAAGATTCTTCTTCTTCTTTGTCACGACCCAAGCCTAGGGCCTAGAGGTGACCGGCGAATGGGGAACCCGAAGGAACCCCAAACAAGCCTCATAGCGTATCATTACACATCCTTGGTCGCGGAAGCAATTAAAATGACCATAAGCAATAAGCATAATCAAGGGGGGAAATCGGGACTAAGGGAGCAAAAAAAAAAAAGAAGAAATGATACATAAATACCATAGATGAGTCAAGCTCAAGCATAATACACAACTTGTCCAACACCACCTCTAAACATGAGTACTTAGCGGGGGCCAAGACAAACTACCGGGCTCACCCTCATAGTCAAAACATAACTAAAAAGAAAAGTCTTATACATAGCAAAAGATCATGAGCAACGTCCCCGGAATGGAGGACTCACCAATAACCTTGATAGGAAATCGTATTAGCCACGCGGAGGAGGATGGTCAAGCGGTGCTCCGGTCCCTACATGGTGACATCATGTAGGCATAGAGTATGCATTAGTACGTTTGAATGTACTAAGTATATGGGATGCAATGCAATGCTACAATAGATGGACATCATAGGAAAAATGCATAATCATACCCGATAGATAGCACATTAGAGAAATGATATGTATAATGATGCTTACATAAAAATCATATTTAGTGGGACGTAGTACATGTGTGGTGAGTGACCATCAATATAGTATTTCCAAGGCCTACCACCCCCTTGGAGAGGCGAAAGAGGTACAAACCCCTCAATGTGGTTACCCGGGCCTACCACCCCCCGAGCTAGGGACCAAGGTACAAACCCCTCGATATGGTTATACGGGCCTACTACCCCCCGTACTAGGCAACCAAGGTACCAACCCCTCGATACGGTTATACGGGCCTACTACCCCCCGTACTAGGCTTGGTCGACTCACAACACTATATAGAGAAAATCATATACATGTATCCCTTTCATCATCATTTCAATAATTATATAATCATCCGACTCATAGGATGTACATTGGACCTTCCATTTCCTATGAATTCTATAAATGACATTTTATCAAACACATGGTGGGCTATTGTTCATGTAGATAAAATCATGTCTTTCAAGAGTACTAAGTCCAACCAATTCCGAAATACATATAAATCAGCCCACCAACAACATACATATATATATCAACCTTCATAATTTGATCATGGAAGCATGAAAACCATAAACATCACATAATAATTCCATTTCATGATAATATGCAAAAATAGACCATAATAGAATGTGTAGTAGTAATTCCATAATTCAAGAGTTCATAAATGATCATAAGGACCCATAAACTTGAAGTAAAATAGAGGATAAATGGTTGGACTTGTGGAAAGGAAGGTTTCCACAATCAACCCACATACCTCAACTTTGGAGAATCCTTGATGAAGATTGGAATGGAGAATTGATGCTTGAGATTGAGTCTTGAATCCGGAATTAGAACTTGAGATGTTTGAATTTGGTTGAAGATCTTGGTGGAATTTTGGAGAGGGATTAGTGAGTGTTTTTGAGTGTTTTGAAGCTAGAAAGAAATATAACTAAGTATGGGACAATTCTCTTTTTTATAAAAGAAAAACGTCCCAGCCCGCTACAGTAACTTAGCTCTCTGGAAATTGCAATTCTGCTCGGACAGGTTTTATGAAAATGGTCATAACTCCTTCATCCTAACTCGAAATGAGGTGAAACCAATTGCATTGGAAAGATAACTCGAAGGGCTTTAATTTAATAGGTAGTGGCCCTTCCAGTTCCTTGTGTGTTAAGAGATATGCCCCTTTAAAGTTGACCCTGAAAATTACATTTTTTGTGATTTTCGAATTTTGATACGGTTGCTCTAAAATTCGGGTTAGACTCATTTCCCACTCAATTTTACCCCCTGAATAAGAATATGAAGTCTAATTTCCGAAATCATGCACGAATTTTGAGATATATGGAAATTACAATTATAGGTGTTTTCGAAGTACATTTTCGGGCATTTTTGGGATCGTTTCAATATCTCCCCCTTGGAAACATTCGTCCCCGAATGTTAAAGAAACGTACATGAGGGACACAAACATGACAATATCAGCCCACATAAGGATGTAACAATGAACTTACATCTTATTTCAAAAACCTCAACATAGTTGTAAAACCACAATGAACTTGTCAATTTAAACATGAATGTATGCAATGACATGGGGGCTGAGCTTAAGACCTGAGATTTTATAAAAGGCTTAAATTAATACCTTAGGCTTGAGTGGATTGGAAAAGATAAGGATATCGCCTTTGCATGTCCGCTTCGGCCTCCCAAGTAACACTTTCAAGTTGTTGATTTCTCCAAAGGACTTTAACGGAAGCCACATCTTTGTTTCTCAACCTCTTCACTTGTCTATCTAAAATCTGGACCGAAACCTCTTCATATGTCAAATTATCTTCAACAACACCCACAACATCAAGAGACACAATGGCATTCGGATCACCCACACACTTCCTCAACATAGACACATGAAATACCGGATGAACCAAATTCATTTCGCTAGGCAATTCCAACTCATAAGCTACCTTGCCAATTCTCCTCATCACCTTGTAAGGACCCATGTATCTAGGGCTCAACTTGCCCTTCTTACCAAAACGAACCACACCCTTCATGGGTGACACCTTCAAATAGACCCAATCACCAACTCGGAATTCAAGACCCTTCTCCTCACATCGGCATAGGACTTTTGGCGACTTTGGGTCGTCTTCAACCTTTCTCTAATCATCCTAACCTTCTCAAGAGCCTCCATAACTAGATCTGGTCCTAACAAGGCCACCTCACCAACCTCAAACCACCCAACCGGTGATCTACAACGCCTCCCATAGAGAGCCTCAAAAGGAGCCATACCGATGCTAGAATGATAGCTATTGTTATAGGAAAACTCATTCAATGGAAGATGATCATCCCA
Source organism: Solanum stenotomum (assembly GCF_019186545.1). Taxonomy (NCBI): domain Eukaryota; kingdom Viridiplantae; phylum Streptophyta; class Magnoliopsida; order Solanales; family Solanaceae; genus Solanum; species Solanum stenotomum. The sequence goes on along the minus strand of NC_064289.1, from coordinate 36,980,287 downwards.
ACTACCCTTAAGCTCTAATACACAAGCCCTAAGCAT
>NC_064289.1:36978092-36979276 GCF_019186545.1 Solanum stenotomum | reverse complement strand
AGGCTCTTATGATCGGTGAACACATCAACATGTACCCCATACAAGTAATGACGCCAAATCTTTAAAGCAAACACCACCGCGGCTAATTCAAGATCATGCGTAGGATAGTTCTTTTCATGCACTTTGAGTTGTCTAGACGCATAGGCTATCACCTTACCATTTTGCATTAGGACACAACCCAAGCCAACTCTAGAAGCATCACAATACACGACGAATCGCTCAAGCCCATACGGTAGTGACAATATAGGAGCGAACACAAGTTTATCTTTCAAGGTTTGAAAACTCCTTTCACACTCGTCGGTCCACTCAAACTTAGCCTTCTTTTGTGTCAACTTAGTCATGGAAGAAGCAATAGAAGAAAACCCATTCACAAATCTCCGGTAGTAACCCGCTAAGCCCAAGAAGCTCCTAATATCCGACGGGGTCAATGGCCTAGGCCAATTTCTAATCACATTGGTCTTCTTAGGATCTACCTTAATACCATCCCCCGAAACCACATGACCTAGGAAATCAACCTCTTTCAACCAAAATTCACACTTTTCATACTTGGCATACAACTTCTCCTCTCTCAATCTTTGCAACACAACCCTCAAGTGACCCATATGTTCTTCCTCGCTATGCGAATAGATTAAAATATCATCAATGAAGACCACAACAAAGGAATCAAGGTAGGGTTTAAAGACCCTATTCATTAGGTCCATGAAGATAGTCGGTGCATTGGTCAACCCAAAGGACATGACCACAAATTCATAATGCCCATACCTAGTCCGGAAGGCTGTTTTGGGAATGTCACACTCCCTCACCTTCACTTGATGATACCCAGACCGAAGATCAATCTTAGAGAAATGGCTAGCCCCTTGCAATTGGTCGAACAAGTCATCAATCCTAGGAAGAGGATATTTATTCTTGATGGTGACCCTATTGAGTTGCATCCTAAGGGACCCATCTTTCTTCTTCACAAACAACACCGGAGCACCCCATGGTGATTGGCTAGGCCTAATAAAACCCTTCTCCAACAAGTCCTTCAATTGTTCCTTCAACTCCTTTAACTCCGCCGGGGCAATACGATAAGGGGGAATAGAAATGGGTTGAGTATCGGGGAGGAGGTCTATGCCAAAATCTATTTCCCTTTCGGGAGGAACACCGGGAAGGTCATTAGGAAAGACATCAAGGAATTCATTTAC